>NW_010312929.1:0-17793 GCF_000700745.2 Antrostomus carolinensis
GTCACTAACTATTTCTTCCTGGAATACAAGGCAAGGAGGGCTGGGGAAAGATGGTCTCTTCAGAGCTGTCTTCAATTCACTAAATCACCCAGAGCAAAACCCAGCCCACAAGGCTGGAAACCAAAGAAGCACCGAAAGCTCCTCAGAGAAAACAATATGAGTGCAAACAAAAACCTCTCCAATGAACTTTTGTGCCTAAGTAGACCAATACTCAGCTGAAAGGCAAATGAACCTTGCACTGGGGTGAATTTTTATCTGGATTACCTTGTGCTTAAGCAGGGTTACCTACTCAAGCACCACTGTTCAAAGTTCTTGCTTCTCCTGAAACCTGGCAAAAGGCTCTGGGCTTTTCCACCAGCACGAGATGCATGTTTTTTAAAGAGCACACTTGGGATGTAACAGGCTTTTGGCCAACTCTTTGCAGGGATGTGAGAGTAGGGATACAGAATTTGTTGTTAACACTTGCTAGGATGTCTCTCAAGTCAAAACAAAAAGAACAAGGCACAGGCAGCATGACACAGGATGCAATACTGGTTTGCTCACTGGGAATCCCATTAGAATGGAACAGTAAAAGCTATAAAATACCTAGAGATCAGAGTACCAAGGCACATAAACCAGGCATAGCAAAATAAATGCTGTTCCAGTGTGACAGTCTGTTAAGGATTTGTGGCAAAAATCAGTATTTATGAAAGCACCTGGAATCTTTCATGGCCTCAGTAAAAACACTACGGTTTCAGTTTTCATGTAGAGTAGAAAAAAAAAAAAAGGAAGAAAAAAATAGTTAAAATGCTAAATGTTTAATGAAATGGAAGCTCTTATTTTCCAGTCAGGCCTACTTAGTACACTGAAAACAGCATTTAGCTGGAAGCAAAGCCAGTAGCATACAGTTCAGGACTGTTAAAAGGATGCAAGGTATTAATAACTAATCCCTGGGATCCATGCTAAACTTGGTTTTTGTTGTCTGCTGTGACTTGTGCAAATCATTGCTCTGTATGTCTTAATTCATAAGTTATTTTACACAGGAACTTGCACATGCACCAAGTCACAACAAAAAGCTAAATGAAACTGCCATTCTCCCTCATCTTTACCTGTCCCCACTTACCTAGAATCATTGTTCCAGCTACACACATTAGCAATACCTGCTCTACAGCAATCATAGAAGACTATCGTGCCATGCCAGGGCAGATAAACTGAGACTACAAGCTGTTACCTCTCCCTTCACCCATGGTTGTCCTTCAGTTCTCCACTATACTGATCACTAGCAAGCCTGTAGCCCCTCTGGAACAAGGCCATCAGTAGTTTGCACAGTGAGGCCCTGAAACACAACCAGTGGTTCTTGGGTACTTCTGTAATAGCACAAAAAATAATAGTCCTCTTTCTGCAAATGCATCAGCAGCATGTTTGAGATGAGAACAATTCTGGATCTGGCAGATCAAGGTCAGTACAGTGAGATCTGAAGTCAAGGTGCCCTCCTTGCTCAGCAGTCAACACAGAACTGTAAATTAGGGGGCTCTGACTTAAAGATGCCAGTACTGAAGTGCAGCATCAGGTACCAGGAGAGAGGTGCACTTAGATGCTATACACATTAAGCTAGCATGGGAACAGGCAGGCAGTGTCACTTGGACATGTGAGGACAAGTGTATTGGACACGACACAGATGTAAGAAGAAAAAACTGAGAATGCAACAGGTAGCTGAAGTTTGAGACCTCTGTTCATTAAACTTGCACAGTTGTTCTTGGCAAATCTACTCAAAGTAACACACAAAACTACTAATAAAATAATCCCTGTTTCTTTGGAGGGTTTCTGTCACCTTCCAGCAAGGTCGATGATTGAGTCTTAACAGATCTGTCCGAACTTTTGTCTTTGTGGGTCAGGCTCTAAGGGGTCAGTCCCTGATTTACATCAGAGTAAAGGGGAGCATAATCAAACCAGTGAAAAGAATGAATGAGTGTTACTTGACATTTCCAAAGAAGGGCCATGAGGACTGCAACAAGCACATGCTCTTCTTTCAAACTGAGTAGGTTTAAGTGAGTTTAAACAGCAAAACAGAAGCATAAAAATGGCAAAGGATGGTTCTTTAGGAACTGTGATGCATATGACTCAAGTGTTTACATGCAACAAAATACTCAGTAATATCATGTACCCAATTAGGTAAATCTTAACCCAGTAAACAAAGCTTATGGAATTTGGAAAGATAAATGGACCTGACATAAATCAATATATTTGTAGATGAGTTAACTCATTTTAATCCAAAAACAAGGCAAGCTAAAATAAAATTTATTTCTCTGCAAAGGGGCAGCACGTACCTAAACAATATTTCAATGGGACAGAAGTAGCCCATAAATCTTGCTATGGTTCCATTGATGGGCTTGCACTACTGAATAATAATTTAAAAAACATCCCAAAAGTTACTGTGAAAATGCTACAGATAGGCAAAATTTAAATATCTGTAGAAAATGGGTATTAAAACCGATAGCGTTCTTGAATAAAAGCAGAGATTGCATTTGCTGGAACACAAAGCAAGCTGTGAAAGACTCACTGAGGTCAGAAGACAGTTACAGGGAACACAGTGTCATGTGTGTTTCTCCCTTATTAAATTAAAATGCCATTGGTCTCCTGAAGCACAGAACAGAAATGAGAATATGTTTGGGATTATAGAATTTAAATTAATACCTTCTACTAAAGAGAGGAATGCACTGTGCTCTGATCAGAGACAAATAAGGTGATTTAGCAGACAAGGCTCTTTGCTAGGTATTAAAATAGCATAATGTGCATGAGTTCATCGGTTAAAAAAGCAAAAAAAAGAAAATTACAAAATCTAAAAGAAGAGACTAGTCAGGAAAAGTAATTTCCTTGTGTTCATACAAAAGCAGGTAATAATCTTTCAAGGCTCTGAGTCCGTTCTGTTTGTGCTTTCACCCATATTGACCACCTGTAGTTCTTTGAACATTGTGACTGTAATAGATAAACAGCCTCTGCAAGTGTTCGTGGGGTTTTTTTGGTTTGGTTTGGGTATTTCTGCAAGTCTTTGCCCTTGTTGTATTTTCTGGCCAAATGCAGGCAGATATGGTGAGAAATGGCCCATTAACCTCAACAGCTTTGTCCAAGCTGGTGCTGATGCAGATCTCAGACCTTGTCCCTCTTCGTAAACTCACAAAACTCCTACAGGAGCACTTGGTGCTCATTTCTTGACACTCTGTGGATCCATTTGTGATCAATAATGGTATATTCTTCAGCGATGGTAGATAACCACTTCTCAGCTCCTTTCTTTGCAGGAGCCATTTGAGCAAAATCTGCCCTAGAATGGGCCAAAAAAATACAGCCCTTTTCAGTACCAACATGTACTTATCCGACTGTCATCACTGTGATCTCTGAGTGTTCCTGCTTGCTCTTCGCCCCTTGTTTATGAAGCAGAGCACTGCTGACAACGAGGGATGATAGGGTCTGCTTCAGAGACACACTAATCGCATATAGCTTCTGCTGCATCCAGCTCCACCAAAGCACAGAGCACTCACAGCAGAGCTGCAGCACAAAGTTCAGGGGCTTGCTGAAGGTCACACAATAAATTTGTGGCCAAGTAGGGAATCATCTGTCAGTCCTCATTCTGCTGATTTAATGAGAGGATTAGTCTCTTCCTGATCAGTATAAAATCACACTCATTATAAGACAAAGATTGCAGCTATTCTGCTAGAAACTCCACCACGGGAAAAGTATACCACACACCTTCTGACAGCAAGTGGAAGATGAGACAGAAAAGAGGACATAGCTTGATTTTGTACATCAGACAAGAAAGACCAATTCCTTGGTTGCTTTTCTGTGGTCAAAAAGCAGTGCTATGGTATGAACAAAAGGGAACAGAAACCACTTACTCCAGCTCCTGGTGGAGAGACCGACTTAGAAAAATCTCAGCCTCTTCTCAGCTCATCAAAGCAGATTCAGGAAAAAAAGAAAAGATGTCCCATAGCCTTGATTATTTAATAGGTTTATCCTCAGACACATAAAAAGCTCATAGTAATGAATACTTAGTAGTTGCATTTCCAGACATTAAAAAGAAACCTAGTATTACATGTAAAGAAGACTTTGTGTATCAAATATCTCCAATCTGAATTACTGAGAAGTGGTTGTTCTGGATACTTTTCAACACAGTGATGCATCCTCAGAAGCTAGAACTTTTATGACTTCTCCAAACCTATTTTGGTAGTAGTACCAGCAGCTCGGAACAGCTGCTCCAGAAAAAGGGGCAGCCATACATTTTTCCTTCCACCCATTTCCAGTGCCCTGCAGCTTTGCAATTTCTTCATCCACAGGATGCCTTGCAATGTGTTTAAGAACCCTTAATGGATTTCTCTGCAACAAATTTTTATAATTGGTTTTTGAAGCCAGTAATACTGTTGGTCTCCGCACTATCTTTTGGCAAGAAGTTCTACAGGTTAATCATGTGCCAGGAAGAGCTTTTATTAGTTTAAAACTGCTTCTCGGTACTTCCATTTAATGCTCACCTTAGCAGCTATATTGTGAAATGGTAATTTTATCTTCTCCATGACAGTCATGGTTTTATACGCCTCTGTCGTATTTCCCTCCTCAATGGTTTCATTTCTGAAGACACCTGAAAATGCCTAATCTGTTCCATCGCTCCCCGGGCAGCAGCTCTTCTGCACGCTCCATTGACCTTGTCGCTGTTTCCTGTGTCTTTCTAGTTCTATTGCATCTTTTTTGAGACAGGATAACTAGAGCTGCACACAGTACTCAAGGTGCGAGTGCACCAGGGATTTCTAGCACGGCAGGATGATAGGTCCTATTTGCTCTCTGTACCTTTCCCAGTAATTTCTGCTTGTGTCTGCTGAGCTAGCACTTTCAGAGAGATCCACACTGTCTCTGAGGTCATTTTTTCAGAAAGAAAATGGTCCCAGTAGTGCCCCTCACCTTGGATGACCATAATTGGGGGGTTTTTTTGTTTTGTTTTTGTTTTGTTTTAATTTTATCCATAGGAGCATTACCTTGCATTCCTAGTTTGTCCTGCTGTTAGTTGACCAGATGCTCTCTATCAGGAGATCCTTCTGCAACTCCCTCCTGTCCACTTCTGGTTTTCTTACTCCAAATGATTTTGTCTCCTCTCCATACCTTCGCTCTTCAAGATCATTTAGGAGCATGCCAGACTGCACAGCCCTGTCCCTCTCCACTGGCAATTTCCCCACTGATGAGACCTCACCTTTTTTCTTTAAAGGAAACACTCAGTGAGGGAACCATTTTAGTAATCCAAGCGTATGACTTCTGCACCACCTTTACCCAAATGTTCAGGGAATGCCAAGAGGTTTGCGAGCCATGTTTTCCCACCCAAGAGCCATGTAGCCCCTTCCCCAGATGACCAAACCTGACTGCCAGGCCCCCACAGGGTGGGGGGCTGTGATTTTTTTGCAGATGGCTGAATTTCAGGGCAAACCTCCAGATGTTGCCACATTTGTTCTCTGCACCTGAGAGCAGCAGAAGCACCTTCTAGAAGCACTTGGTGGGTACAATTCCCATGCCAGCTCTGTTTGTTGTTTCACAGATCAGTCTCTGCAGCCCCTCACAAGGGAAAACGCACAGGAAGGCAGATCTCCCCTGTCTGCCGATCCCTCCAGGCACAGAGATCATGAGAGAGGAAAGCAGATTAAAAGGGTTATAATGCAGCGGCACAGGGAAGCTCTGACCCAGAGGGCCCCAGTAACTGAGGTTATTAATCCATGGTAGGCAACGATGGCTTTGCCTGATACATGACCCAAGTTTAGAGGGCAACAGCTCACAGTTGTGCCAAGAGACTTTTGAGGTGGACAAGCAAGCCTGCTGGCCAGCAGAGCTGCCAGGCTCTGACCACTGGACAGCCTCTTGGCTGACAGCCACCAAGGCAAAGCCAGCACTGGAACAGATGCATCTTCCAAATTCAACCAGAGCATGCTCTGGGCTTTCCCCCTGATTTCACACATGAAACATGAATAACCAGTAGCAGGCCACTGTCCTCATCTAAGAGTTCAACTAATCCATCCATCTCACAGGGAAAAGTTGTGAGACTTAACAAAGGAGGTTTTTTGAGGGCAAGTACAATAGACCACCTCTGCAAGAAGCCAACTCCCCTTCCCCTCCAGCAAACTCACTCCTAATAATGTTTATGAGTGCATTTGAGGTTGTGAGCAGCATCTGTGGAAGTATGAAACTTCTCATCTGCCTACTTCCAGTGACACTTTCAGAGCTTTTCACTGTCATCTAGATCTGAGGTGTATTTATTCTGGCATGCTAATATAGCACGTGTGGCACAGTCTCATAGAGACAAGCAAGTACTTGCCTGCCTAACTCCCTCCCTTGGGAACGATGATACAAGAAATGCTTTCTGCTCCAGTTCACAGTCCACTACTGGGGCACCACAGTTCAGACCTCCACTCTAACTGGCCACTACGGCTGAAGAGCACGTGAAGACATGTTTGAAACACAGATTGCACTGGCAAGACTGCTGTTGTAGAACCTGTAACTCCCATCTCCTCCAGTGTAGCATCACTAATGCAGCAGAGTCTTAACCAGACCCGCATACAGGTTTGTCCCTGCTGGTTCTGAAGCCAAAAAAAAAAAAAGTTACAAAAGCTACACATTAAATAATATTATTACAGAGTAGTCATAATATGACTATACATGTAAAGGAAAATTCGTGTTTCAAGAGAACTGAAGACTGGATTGACAAGACTTCTATAAGAGCCAACCTTGAAATCCCGGCTTCTTAGGACAGAACTTTCTACTGGGTACATTTTTTTCCAGGTGAACTTAGTTGAGAGGACTTTTTGTCTGGGAAAATTCCTTTTCTGAGACTGTCTCATGCAATGTAGTCCTCACCAGAATGCAAGAGAGCTAAGAAAGAAAAAAAGATATCCAGATTTTCTTTCTCAGGGAATACTTGGTTTTGGGCAGATGCTCCAAAGAAGTAAAAAAAATAAATAAAAAAAAATAATTAAAATATCAACACAGTCATTTTTCCTTAAAATTCTATTTTCTAAAGTATTTTAACCTTGCTGAAATATTGACAATATTATGAAAATAAAGTTGCAAGGCAAGGTTTTGACCTTACCAAAATGAAACATTTCCCTAAATCTCTCAAACAAAATTTGACAGTTGAGGAATACCAGGAGTGTTTGGCTGACACTAGTGCGAACGGGGAAGAACTTAACTCCCACCCTAAAAGCCCACAACTTCCAGACTGCTGCTGGAGCCCCAGCCCCACACATGGTGACAGATATGTACTGCAGACTGGCTTCCCAGGACAGAGGAGATTTTTTGCTGTTCACAGTTTCAGGACAAATAGTGAAGACAATCAGTGTTACCAGGCTCAGACACCGCCAGCTACAAGGCAGACCCACTTCCTCCATCCTCTGCTGTGACTTAAGTAACACATTTGGGATTCTTTCTTCCATTTGACTCACTGTTTAAGGTCTTTCAATGTTTCTGTTACCTTTTCTCTGCAGCTATTAGAATCAGAAAATATCTAAATATCCCAAGTTGTCATTCCTATATAATGGGTCGGGGATTTAAGAAAGGCCCCAAATTTTCTGTGAGTTAACAACACCAGTTTGCAATAATCACACCAGTGACAGGTAACATGGCTAGCTCCCAGAGACAGGAGTCATTGCTGACATTTGACATACTCAGTAACGGCCTTACTCTGCTTCTGCTGAAAACAGAGCTTAGACTGATTATCAGCCCCTGGAAAGTTCTATTCCCCTATAACAAGATAAAAATTCTTCTTTCCTCAGAAGATTAAGACATTTAACTTATGCTGGAAGAAAAATTCCAGTGAGTCCCATTCAAAAACATGCATAATCTGGCAAAATTGAGGAGGAATGAAAAGCATTCAAGTGACAGATGAGGCATCATCATTCTATGAAGATTGCTACGGAGCACAGCAAAAAAAGAGGAAATCACAAAAGATGAATGACCGGTGGGTGGAATTTCAAGATGGAAATAAGATACAGGAGGCAAATACTTCTGTGTGTGAGCAGATAAATCAACGAGACATTACTTTATCAGCAGGGAAACATGCACAAGGCATTACCAAAGCCCTTGAAAGTCAATCGCTGCAGTGGCTGTCTACTTCCCACAAGCAAAACCTGGACCACACACAAGGCACATGTGATAGACCAGGCACAGCACAAAATGCAGCTCAGCACAAGCTAAAGCTGTAACTGCAGCTGCAGAACGGACCAAGGAAGGGTTAGAGGAGAGAGAGATGCCTGCAGAGGATTTACCAATAATGTTAGAGAGCAGGGCCCAGATTCAGTTCAGACCTGCTATAAACTGATACTGCTCCACGAGGTCTGAATTTAGCCCGTACATCTCAGGCACTGATTTTTTTTTTTATTATTTTTTTTTTACAGGCACTTCAGAGATTCAAAGCTGGAATGATAAAGCTGAGCTGCTGCCCTGTCAGCATGTGCTAAGCTATTTATGAGTCACTAAAACACACCTTTTCTAATTCTCACCTTATCTTGTGAATGGCATGTGGCCAATGCATCTCCTCCAGCTACTCAAGAAAAGTCACCACAGCATCAACTCTGCTGCAGGACATGTTTGACCTCCAGCCAGTCCTGCATTAGCCTTCTGCCTGTTTACATTGGGACAGCCACAGACACTGTCCAAACAAGTGCCGCACAATGGTAGCAGTAGGTTTTAGGAAACCTGTCCAGTGTTTTGCAGCCCTCAGATGAGAAAGCCCCTGCAGAATCAAAAAAACACAAGTGCAGACTTGAGTAATCCCAAATCCTCAGTGTTGTGTGGCCCCATGCACCATTTATGTCCCTGCACAAGTGGTCCTATCAGGTATACTGGGCTCACATGTGAGTGGAACCACAGCCATCACTTTCAATTCCCAAAGATCTGCATCCTACAATAGTAGTTATGATGGGGAAAAATGTTCAATTAAAGCAAAACTATTTTAAACAAGCTCTCACATATCATATATCCATCCCCAGACCACTGCCAAATTAATTCCTTACAACTAGCATTTGCCTAAACCCCCAACACAGAGGCAACCTCAGCTATGCAGTACTGGAGTTCACATAAACCCTCCTTAGATGTTACATCCCTCCTCAGGACCAGTGAAAGGAGCAATGAGGCCTCCCTTTACCCAGTTATTTGGAAGGCAAATCCCACATTCAAATCCCAACACGCAGAGGCCTCATTTGCCCTTTCCCCACCACTTTGGTTCCTTCCCTGTTATCCTGATCCTATAGGGTATTCTCCATCCCCCACTCTCCTTCTCACCCAGCTGCTGTGCACAGGTTTAGGAGGATGACTCAGACCTAGGGAATGACAGTTCAGTGTTCTCCTGTCATAGAGCAATCACTGCCTATCTCCACAAGGTCCTCATGGGTCTGGATTGGGGCTGCTGTGCCAGGGAGAGGAAAGCAATGGTTGCTTTGTTAGGAAAAACAGACCCATAGCCAGGGACCTCCTGCCTGAGCCACTGCTCCTGCTGCTTCCCTCTGTCACAGGTCTCAGCTCATCCGTGCTTAAGTCTCACAGGAGCAGCTTGTTGTAAAGTTTAGCTATTTGCTTTTTATTATGGCAGAGCCACAAGCTCCTGGGGGCAGTGCCAGGCACACTGTGAGGCAGCAAAGCATTTGAGGGTGTGAGGAATTAAAAGGCAGGTTCCTGGGGGCTGTCTTTCCTTTCCCCCTGCTAAGTTACAGCAAGTGTCATGGCCACATCTGTTTTTCATTCCCTTGTGCTCAGTGTCAAGCCATAATAAAACCATAAGGAATCCAGCATCACTCAGCAGTGTACAAAAGCACTCTGGTCCAGCTCTGCAGACCTGGAGTATGTAGTGTGCTGTGCTGCAGGAAGGAGAAGAGTCTGATACCAAGAACTTGGCTCCCTGATTTTATTTGCTACACTCTCTGAACTACAGTGATGGCAAGCGAGAGCAAGGCATGGCAGAGAGAAGCCTTGCTGCTCACCCTGCTCCCTCAGCCACTCTCCTAGCTGTCAGGCAAGACCACAAATGTCCAAGACGGTTACTGCCAACAGCAAACTACATGAAGGAAAGCAGGCAAAAGCAGAAGTATTGTTCTTAAGATGATGCTGTCAGGGGACAGATTGTCCAAGGTAACTTCTGAAAGAGCACATAAGTGAGACTCTTGGGTCTCCACCCAGCTGCAGTAATTTGACTGCCTTTCCCCAGACCCAAGCCATCACTAACCTGGGCAGCAGGGGAGAAGAGTGTTTGTTGCCAGAGTCCATAGATGTACACTGATGCAGCACGGCCGTGAGTCAGGCTGCCCATGCAGAGGAGCAGGCATCTCTCATGGAGAGACACGGGGATGCCTCCTGGTGCTTGGACACCTCCATGCTCACCCCGCTGCCCCTTCGCAGAGCACCCCTGGGCTCAGGCAGGAGGGCACTGGAGCTGCCTTTTTGCCCATTTATCCAGATCAAAAGAAGTAGGGACATTTCTCAGCAAACACAGAAAGCGTGACAGCCTCCAGTCGCCAGGTAAAACACACAGTTGCCTTCGATAAGAGGCAGAACAGACATCAGCTTTGCTTGCACACCATCAGGGAAGTGTCTGGTAATGGGCCTACATTAAGACAGAGTAAATTAATAATCAGGAACAATCTCTGAGCTGATGTCTGCTCCAGCCTGTGGGATAGTCTCTGAGCAGCTAAAACTAGAACAGAGCAATTCCTGGGGAACAAGACACAGGGAAAAAACTGCACTGGTCTGTCAGGGATGCAGGCAGCAGTACCTGGATAATCTCATTTTAAAGTTTCTTCCTTCTTTTCTTGCCCAGTTTGCTTTCTCAGTTAGCTCCTTGCCATGTAGAAACTGTTTGGTCATATCTCTGGTACCGCTTGATTTTTTACTTATTGCAATTCTCACCAAGGGATGTTTAGTGCAGGATGACTGTCGAGGCCATTTATCATTTCTCTCAGGGTTGATGGAGATGGGCACATCACAGCTCAGCCAACCTGCCGCTCAACAGCTGTGTTTGCACTGCACTTCACTGAGACCCTGCTATTTATGTTTAATATTCCAACTTCCTTTTATTCCACAATTCACATCCCTTCATGACCTCTTTGTAATGCCATGTCCCTGTTAAGAACTCACCTACCAGAAAAATGATGCTGAAAAGAGTGAGATTAAATAAGCAGATGATGGTTCAGCCCAGGGTCAGGGTAGTTAAGATAAAATGCTACACAGACTAGTATAAGGTTCTTCCCTTAACACATTACAAGAAGTTACAGAAGGTAGAGCAGCTGCCATCCACTTTCACAACAGCAGTGGCCTTGAATACCCTTTTATACCTGTACTGCTGTCAGGATCTTCCCACCCTATAAATGCTCTTGAAAAATTGGAGAGGGCTCTGGTGGCTGAGACCAAGCAGAAGCAACAAGGATGCAGGTTCTGCATGTGGCTGCATGTGTACAGCAGTTTTTATAGTATGGGAGGTCTAACTGGTCAGCATGTCCCCTCCAGTCTTACTTGGAAAAGGGAGAAAAGGTTTATTGCAAAGGTTTTAGTTGATTCTTATTCTTTACACAAACACTATGACCACAGTTTAAGCATCACAAGGGTTTACAGAATTTTTCTCCTTTGGTGGTGTAGGGTTGAGCGGCAGACTTTCTGCACAGTTAAGGGTAATAAATGATACTACCTGTTTATAAGACTACAGCCAAACCTCTCCCTAGTTTAGTAACTGCACTGAGACGGGCCCTTGACTGCTGGCAGCAGCAGGGGTCACTATAGTGTGTGTTAAGTGGGAGAATTCAACTGAAAATAAAACCTAAGGGAAAAAACCCAACAAGCTGAAGCATCTTGTGACATGTCACCCCAGAAGCCCTGTCAGTCTGCCAGGACTGCACTACCCAGGAGTTGGGAGTGAAGCAAAACCATTCACCATCTAATGTTTGAGAACTCTTTAACCCACTCCATCTTCAGCTGCTTTCCGTTGCTGGCTGCTTTTAACCTAGTTTTCAACCTCCAGAACTCTTATTTCTGGCTGCAGCTTTCATTAGCAGAGACACACTCCCCATTCAGTTCCTTCCAGAGATGTAGGCTACATCCCCAAAGTGCCTTTTTGGGAAAGTTGTCTGATGCACTCACAGAGTGAGGGTGCAGTGCCCTGGAAAACAGGGAGGAGCACAGCTCCAAGAGTGCATTTCTCCGCTCAGTACTGAGGAGACAAACCCCACTGGTGAAGCTTTTAGATAGCATTGTTCTTTCCTAACCGCTGTCAGTTTTCCCTCTCCTTTTGGAGTGGTAGGTGATGCAATGCTTCTTTCTCTGCTTTTTCATACCTTCATTTTTTGTGTCCTCTTATATAGGCAACTGGGAAAGAAGAGTTTACCTTGCACAAAAAGTGTCTCTGTTCATGGCAATGCAACAGCTTCCAGCAGCTCCCAGTGATCACATATAGACCCTCATCCCCAACTGGCAAATTGCTTTCCTGCTGATGCTGCAGGAATCCTGATTTTCTGAAACTCTCCAGATTTCCTGTGGGAAAATCTTTTCCTGTTACTACACAGACAGGCTCAAGAAGAAGGTGTGCAGCAGTCTGGGGTCCCAGCTGCAGAGGTGCTCACATACATCCCTGGTATCTCACTTACTGCCTTACTTTGAGGCTGTCAGTTTGCTTACTTTTGTGGTCTGACAGGATCAAGGTGGAGGTTGGAAGTAAAAAGTTATTTTAAAGTGTAAAATTCCTTAGTTGAAGCCTTCTCAGTTTCACCCTCTCTGAACCCAGGAAGAAGGTATGAGAGTTTCAAAGGCTGATGCATGTGCTCTCTTTTCAGAGAAGTTTCCCTGAGAGGGATGGATGTAAACTGTCTCCATTCCCAAAGCCTTATAACCATGTCAGCAAAGCACTACACTTAGCCATTTTAGGTCTGATGGGAAACTGGATTGATCAGCTCAGACACCCAGGCAATTACACAGCCTGCAGTCTTGAACCAGACTGAGTTCAGCTGTCTCAAAATACAGACCAAACAAGTTTACATCTGGCTGCAAAAGATCGTGTAAGACAGAGTCATGACTACTGGCATCAGCTCAAAACACCTCTTTGGTTTAGAAAGCATCGATGCCAGAAGATGGATTGGAGATGCTGAACATCAACAGCAGAGCTGTTCCTACAACAGCTGTGTAGGTTAACAAATCCTTACAGTACACCTTGGCAGAGACGCTGAGGTTGGCATTTCTGTCCCCTCTTCATAAGCAGGGATATTGCACCAGGACTGAAATATGCAGCTCACAAGACCATGAAAGGAACTGTATTGCAAGTGGCTTTGCAGTCAGGACTGCTGGTCCCATGTGCTGGGCTCAGACACCCTGCCAAGAAGAGACAAGACTTTGAAACCTAAAAGCATGTCCCATATCTCCACACCAACTGCCTTTCCATCATCTCCTGTGGGGTTTAGAGTGGCTTTAAAAACAGCAAGTTTGGCCTGATGGAGGTCTAACCACAGAAAGAGTTGGGTCATCTGCTGTCACAGCATATTCTGTGGTTGAGGTAAACCAAATCTACTGCATCCCTTTCCCCTGCCTGAACCACATAAATCTGTTTTTTGTTGTTTTTTTTATTTTTAAGGTAGCCTTCTAGCTCTGCTTGCTGCCCCACCAGACCTGCAGTCTTACTCTCTCTCAGGGCTTTTGTAGGCTAATTCAGCACAAAAGTCACTGGTTTCTCTCCACTCCAAACTTCTGCTGGGTTGCAAGATGGATGGAGTTGGTTTTAGAACATATTGTGAATTGGAACAGCATAAGAAGCTAACAACAATCATTCTGCTGACCATAGCAGCTACATCCTGAAGCACCTCAGCACAGCCGATTTACAAAAAAAATGCACACAAAACAACAAATGCTTTCATATTTCAACTCATCCCTTGTGAAACTCAAGCTTTGCAGCGTTTTTGCAATTAGATCTCATTTGAAAACCCATATAAATCCTCCCTTACTAACTGTATAGGTTAGGTATGTGAACCCTAGAAATACCCAGTGCAGCCATGCTCTACGGAAAAGTGCTCCAGCAGCGCCCTTGCATTGCTTTTTTTGTGCCTCTGTGCAATGAGTTTGTGATTTTACATCACACTCCACAACTTCTCAGTCAATAACATCAACAACTTTTCCTTTCTTACAACCAAGGTACCTCTCAGAGCTCCACCTGTTTGGTAACTCAATCAAGCCCATGAGTCCCTACACAGGACACAGTTTTGGCAACAAACAGCTTCTCAAAACCACAAAGCAACAAGCAAACCCAAGGCTGGAAGCTGAAACTAAACAAAGTGCAGAAGCATTTAACATTGAAGGTGATAAAGCACTGGAACAATTTAACAAGGTGAATCTTCCATCACTGGAAATTTTTAAACCAAGAAGAGATGTTTTCTATATTCAATGCTGCACTTCAAGCAGGAGTCAATTGAGGGCAGTGCAGTGACTTGCTCTCTGCAGGAGGTCAGACTGAGAAGATCACAAGAGCCTCTCTGACCCCATAACCCAGGAATTAATGCCTGGGAGGAGTTTCTTGTAAAATCTATCAAACTGCTGCCCTTTAAATCCCTACCTACAGCTCCTCTGCTATGAAGCCACAATGCAGAATCAATTAAAAAGCAGTGAAGATGGAAAAAGGGAAAAAACAAGAAGCTACTGAATAATGGAGAACACAGCACAGTGAAAGGATGACAGAAGTTTGAGCATTGCCCCTGCACCAGGCTGAACAGGACCTATTCTGGGCTCCTGGAGATCATGGGAGTTTCGCTATTATTGACTTCTCTGGTACTCATCTTGTGTCCTTTGCAGATAAGTAGAGGACATGGGTTTGCATTCTGCAGGGTTGCGAAGCCTGTGTCATTCCCAAACACTGAACAGTCCCACTACACAGCCGACCTAGGTACAAAGCTGTTATTCTTTCATTTTAACCTCCCAACCAAGCTGCCTTTGTGATTGTAACTCTAGACCAAAAAAATACTTCATATTAACAAAAAGGGAAAAAAAAAAAAGAAAAAATCCCACAAAGCTGCCTTTCCATTATTAATACTCCTGTTTTGAAATCACAGAAAATAAAAACCTCCATCGGCAGATCTGGTTCCTCAATGCATCTCAAAAAATTGGCAGGAGATTGTGCAAAGAATGAAAACTAGACTGCACAAATCCTCAGAAAGCCACCAGAGGGTAGCAAAACATTTTAGAGAGAAGCCCAGGCAAACCAGTGCGATCTGAACCTGCATCTTTCTCCTTACTTTCTGGTTGCTATTTCAGTTCTTCAGGATAGAAACATTTTTATTCATCCCTATCCATTCCTTTTTCAAAATGCTGCCTTGATTTCTTTGAAGATGAGAAGGAAAAATTTATATTTCACATTACTCCTGCCCTGCTCCTTGGGAAGAAATTTATTTTTCCCCGGTCTTCTTCATAATGTCTGTCTCACCCCCCCCAGGCCAGCTCCCCCCTGCAGCAGTGGGCAGCATGCTGTATCATACCGGGATGGCACAACGGTACCATAGTATGGTACCGCATGATGGGGAGGTGTGGGGAGGCATGAGGAGGGGAAGAGGGTCGGGAGGGGAAACAGCAGTTTGGGGAAGCCAGCTGCATCAGTAACTCTCTACATTAAGAGTCAGGATTACCCCAGCAGTCTTGCTTATGCAGCATTCAAATAACATCCAGCCAGAGCTGTTGATGACCAGTCCTGAGCTTTTGACTTCTCAAAGCTGTGAGAAGTACAGGAGAGGGAGAGATACACAACATTTTTGTAATGCTTTCCTCACCTCTCCAAAAGTCTCCATTCTCCACCTTGCAGATTCCCATCCCAGTTGCATGGAAAGCCGTCAAGCTCCACAAGCTCCTCAAGAAGCTAGCAAACCAACCCCATCCTGATCCCTTGCACATGCTTTCCCATGAGTGTTAGGGTAGGAAGACTTGCAATAACTTTTTTTTTAAATTATTTTAAGATTCCTGTATGTTAAATTCTCAAGCCAGGATGCAAGAAGTCCTGTTGCACTGTTTCAAGAAGCTTGTATGGAGCAAGGAGATATGCCAGGAGCTCAGGAGGGGGAGAGAAAAAAAAAAAAAAAAGAGTCTGGCTTTTAAATAGCTATCTTTTCATGCACAGTCTGCAGGAACCAAAAATAGCTCCTGAATATTTCAGCAAATCATTCCCAATAATTAAAACTGTGATGTGTTTGCTGTCAACCCCAAATGCAGTGAAAGCCAGATACATCATTCACTACAAATTACTCATCCAGCTGCACTTGCAGAGTTGAAAATTTCCATTCATTTAGACTTAAGTTCAAAGAAAATGTCAAGCCCCTAAATCAGAAATTCTTTCATATCTACCCATTGCTAAAAAATGGGCAGATATGAAAGCTAACCTTCCCTTGTCTATCCTATTTATTTAATATAGGTATGTCTCACCCAATAGGTTGACACTGGTGCAGCTGACAATATGCACTCATTTATATCTGTTCAGTGCAGCTGCTTTCAGTGACAATTACAGACAGATGGAAGCCATTAAATACATTTTCCACAAACTGTACCCCAAATTCGAGTATTCTACTTGCTCTGTCCAGGTGCTGTGCCACACCTGAGGATCACCCCTTTGCCACATTGTGAGGAAACAGTAGGAGGTAGAGGAAAAGCTCTTGCAGACTTCCAGTTCTAGAGAAAAGGTTCTGCCCTTGTAGAGAACTTATCAGTCCTGCCCCATCAATAGCAGAGACACATTTACTCACAGGCTGCCTGAAGCAGACACCAAAGCTAAAGACATCAGAAGCACCACCTTCTTGGAGCACTATGAAAAATCTCTAGCATTGTCTAAATCAAGTCCAGCAGCTCATTGCTCCATTACATCTTCTGCATGAATTACAAATGTGAAGCAGCACACACTCAGCACAAGAGGACACTCTGGGCAAGATCCATTTATAGACCTTTTAAAAGAAAGTATCGAGTACATAAGGGTGTTTTAATTTTCTTGTAGCTGAGGTCAGGACACCTCAAGGGGACAACATATTTTGGAAGCAGAGTGTCCCTGTTAGGATAGTCAGAGCATGGGCATCTCAGTTTGAGATTCTCCACTGTTCATCCAATATGTCTGAATGTTTAATATAAATTAATCTGTTATTATAAATCACTCAACCAAGTTCTCCCTGACCTTCAGTCTGAGACATTCTGCAACAAGACAGTGAGCTAACACAGACCCTTCCTCAATCTGGTGTGCACAGCTCCAACTACAAAAATCATTCTTTTTCTTCATTTTTGCCCCAGTAATCTCTGTGTGTTTCATAAGATGCAAGAAAGCCATTGACAGTTCAAAACTCAATAAATACTTGGCAAAACAATCTGCAGAGCCTGTTTAAAACAGGAGGGCTGCATTTCATTGCTATACATTCGCATGACAGCCACACTGCACTGATCTCACTGCCAGCGTTCTTGTCACGGGCACTTCCCCATCGGTGGGAAGCTACAACTGTTTAATTTGCTACACCAAATTAAGTACACCTAAGCAACATAACACTCTCCCTTCTCTAGCCTGCAAAAAGCACAAACAAATATTTTCCTTCTTCTGAAAGATGGCAAAGTCCTGTCCTGACTACTGTCTTGTCTCAGCACCATCTGTAGTACTCCTGCCAGTGTGTCTTAACTTGAGGGGTTCAACCCAGGTCTTAACTTTCTACTTTCCAAACCACGGGGAGCCCCATTACAGTTACCATGTGAATACAGAGAGCAGGTCTATGTAACTTCTAGGAAGAATGTCCTGACTCATAAGACTCGAGAGACTGAGCGGTT
>NW_010312929.1:17807-20568 GCF_000700745.2 Antrostomus carolinensis
TTGCATCTCCAGTAGATGTGATTTGGACCTCTGTTTGGTGAGGGGAGAGAGAACAGAGGCAATTGCTACCAGCTAACCAAAGCACAAGGCTCCATATGCCATTTTCAGCCCTTCATCCACCCTCTCTGCAGTTCAGGTGTTTAATGATGCAGTTCAGTTTCCCTGAACTCTGGGAGTCCCAGATTGGTAACGCACCTGCAACAAGGAAACTGCACATCACCAATTTTTACAGCTGCTCACAGAGTGGCTTAGGAGGATACAACTTCTCTTCATGATCAAGATTATTATTATTGGGAATGATACCACAGGAAAAACTGGAGGATCACTAATATCCCTTTTGGAAAAGACTGTGGCAGTACAGGGAAACATCACATCGAAGTCACAGTTCCTTGTCAAGCACTTCTCCTCAGTGATGTGTCACACTGTCATTCCCAAATGTCACCTTGATGGAGAGAATGACTTCTCAGGACGAATCACCAGCTTGGAGCGACAAAAGCCACCTCCTTCAGAAATACACCCACAAAGGTGTGCAAGGCCAGGACAGTAACAGCACATCAGGCCATAATTAAAACTTCTGAGTAGTTACAGCTCCTCATTGACAGTCTTTTACGTAATGATTGAAAGCAATCAAGGTAACGACCTTCCCCACACTGACATGTCTGCACAAACATAGAATTACAACAGTGATGGAAAGAAGCCTGACAGACGTGTAGCTTAGGAAACCAGAAACTTAAGTCAGGAGGTTCAGAGCCCTTTTCCAGCCTTGCTGCTACTGACTTCTGCACGACATTGCGTCAAGCCCTGAAGGCAGGGACAGAGGCCAGAAGGTGCTTGGACATTAGTAAGTTCTTCTTGCCCAGCAGATGCCCTCTCTTGGCAAAACACTCCCTTTCTACAGATGATCAAGGGCGTGTTGTTGCACAACTGGCTGGCAATTTTAAATCTCAAGTTTGGACATACTGGCTTTCTAGGTGCACAGAGAAATGAGACTACCCCTTGCCTGAGATATTCATGATGTCCTAGTAAACAGCAGTGGCTTCTCACTCAAGAAACATCCACTCTAGGAGCCTATTTCCTAAACTTTTAGTTGTTGCAGAGTCAAAGTGGAAAATCAATAGTAGGCAAATATAGATAAGGTAGTGCAGGGAAAGATGATCAAATCAACAGAAGGAGAGGAGTTAAACCCAAGTTTACATAGACAGAAGATGCACAGAAGTGCTGTGGGAAGACAAAGGCATTCATTTTCAGGTCTGAATAAGTGAGAACTATACAAAATCTGGACCAAAGACTAATAAAAGCAAAAGCTTGCTAACAGTGGTTAGATCACACATGTTCACATGGAACCTGCCTGGGTGGCACAGACTGCAAGATTTTAGACCAAAAGTGTTTAGTACAGAAAAAATGACTGTGATAAAATACATAGCACTGCCTATACAACACTGTACCTTCCCCATTCAGCTCTTACCCCCATCCTAGAAACAGTGACACACGGAGCTAAAGCCTGCAATGAAGCAGCTCAGCCCATGTGGGCTAGCAGGTATGGACAAGTCCTGAGGGATAGAGCTTTCCCCTGTAAGTTCTTTAGGAAGATATGAATCCTCTCCTATAAGACTTTTGAGATCCCCTCATAATGGAAGTTATCTTACCAGAAAAATCCCAAAACAACACACAGCAAGAAGATGGTCCATTTAATTCTTTTGGTATTTGCACCTTTGCATCACTGTACTAATAATGATTCTCCAAGTAAAACTCTTACCACCAGTTTAATATCTCGCTCCAGTTCTATATTCAGTTTTGACTCATGTTGTTGCAGACAGAGTTCAGCAGAGTCTGCAACAGTGGTTCAGACTCAGTTATGGTTCAAGGAAAAACAAACCAAGCTATGTGGTTTCAGTGAGGTTCAGTTCATTGGATATTCGGCCCCAGAGAGCTATCCAGGAAAGACAAGGTTTGTTTCTCACCTACCAACCAAAGTTGTGGTGCCAAGATTAGCTGGGAGTTGGGGCTGGGCAAGTGCCCTCCTCTCCTGAGAGGTATTTTCCATTGCTCATGTTCGCAGACAGACACTCCCCTGCTTTGGGGAACATGTAAGGCAACCTTGTGAGTGCATCAAGAACACTGGTGAGTGCCATACATGGCTTACAGACTTTTTGGCGGAGAGGTCAGTCCATAAGCACAAAGTCCTGTGTTTACATGGCCTGGTGAGGGTTCTACCCATTTGCTCCTGCCATTCTACCACAGATGAACAACCACCACCACCATTCCTGTTTCTCCATTCAGTTTGGTCCTGCTGGTTCATACCATAGCTGTGTAGGTCTTGCTGGTGGGCCTCCACAGTCACAAAGACTGTGTTCCTGTCTACCCAGAACTTGGAGATTTCTACTTCATTCACTCAGTTCCTGAGCTCTAGTTCCTCTTGTGGCTGAAAGCTTTGTCAGGCATCACAAGTTACTCTCTAAATATCAGGGCAGACCACATTAGGAAGCAAATTCAGATGTACCCTTGTACAGCAACAAACACACAGAGGGGAATCAATCACCTATATTACCTAATATATGTATCCAGTGCTGCTTAAGGAGCCATGGCGTGTCCTGCCTGGGCTGCAAGCTGTACTAGCTCTGCCTGCACCAGTGCTACATCTGCCTGCACCGACATGGATATCTTGGGGAGACTGAAATGGCCCAAGACACCTGTCATGGTTTAACCCCAGCCGGCAAATATGCACCACACAGCCGCTTGCTAAGTCCCCCCGTGGGATGGG
>NW_010312929.1:20603-82022 GCF_000700745.2 Antrostomus carolinensis
AAAATGAGAAAACTCGTGGGTTGAGATAAAGACAGTTTAATAGGTAAAGCAAAAGCTGCCACACAAGCAAGCAAAACAAGGAATTCATTCCCTGACTCCCATTGTCAGGAAAGCGTTCAGCCACCTCCAAGAAAGCAGGGCTCCATCATACATAACAGTTACTTGGGAATATAAACACCATCATTCTGAACCTACCCCCTTTCCTTCTTCCTCCACATTTATATGCTGAGCATGATGTCATATAGTATGGAATAACCCTTTGGTCAGTTTGGGTCAGCTGTCCCAGCTGTGTCCCCTCCCAGCTTCTTGTGCACCCCCAGCCCACTCGCTGGTGGGGTGGTGTGTGAAGCAGAAGAGGCTTTGACGCTGTGTAAGCACTGCTCAGCAGCAACAAAAACATCTCTGCATTATCAACACTATTTTCAGCACATATCCAGAACAGCCCATAGCAGCTACTATGAAGAAAGTTAACTCTATTCCAGCCAAAACCAGACAACACCAGTGCTTAGCAACTGAACCTCACCCACAAATTCTTTCTGGGCAGGCCTTAAGTCAGACAACACACAACGCAAGTGGTTCTGCCAGTGTTGTCAGCAAATGCTTCTGCTCCTGCTAAAAGCCTTGTGTCAGGCTGAACAGTAAATTGCTCTATCATTTCTTAGCCCATCCCCAAACATCTTTAAGAGTATCTCCTCAGAAATCTATCACCCATTCTCTGCCTCATCCATTCCAACGCCTCCCCTGAAACAAGCCAGAGATATGTCAGATGAGATGATGTGGAATAATGACTGTCAGGTACTCCTCAAGACTCAGCGCTTGCCCTAAAACCCTGCACTTCTCCCTCAATTGCTCTGTATGCACAAAAATAGCAATGTAGATGGGGACTCTGCAATGTCTGAAATACAGCTTCTCGGAGAGGGATCTTTTTTCCATAATCATTAATAGTCCAGCATTTCTGACATGGTCTGGCTGGTATCCACATAGAGAAGGACACAGCCCACATCTCAGGGCTGGAGCTCCAGGATGCTTGTCTGGGAGCTACATAAGCTGAGCAATAAAGACATGTGCCCAGTCTGCACTCTGACATACGTGCAGGCAAGTGCAGGTTGGATATTTTTTTCCTCTACAAACAACTTGTTATGTCAGTCTCTAGAAAAAATGCCATTGTGCCCTATTTCCCCCTCCCACCCCAGTTTTAAAGTTGGCTGACTGGGGAAAAAAGTTCACATTTCCCACTAAGAAAAACCGTGTGGGAAAAGAGCATTTGCAGAGCATGTGGCATAACAGGAAAGGATTGTCAGATTACCTGGAGAACTGATACTTGCCTCCACTAAAACTCTCTTTTTCTTCAAAGCCCTACTTGCAAAATCTCAGAGAGGAGATAATAGAGATTTTCTTATGGTATTTCAGATTGTTGCATAAGAAATGGAGTATCCTCAAAATGTGCTATCTATAAGCTTCCGATTCACACATTTGCCATTTGAGGATATTAGTTACATATGTATTTTTAATGAAGATATAGAACATTATAAGGACAAAAAAATCCAATTCACAATTCTATGTACCGAGTTTAGTGTGCGGTGACTTCAGGGTCCACAATACCATCATGCTGTGAGAGTGCTTTCAACACCAGCCTTCAGTGCATTCACATGACGCAGTGGAGAAGCCACAAGCTGAGACGGATCACACCCAAAGAGTTCTTCTAACGTATTAAAACTTTTTTGTCATAAATTGATCAGTATCCCCAGCATATCTCACCTCAGATGTGCTTTTTCTAGCTGATTTTAATATAAATTTTCAACTGGTAAAAACTGATATGAAACTTTGTAAATGAAGAATATTACAGAGAAAGTGGGGCAGAAAAAGACCTAAATCCAAAATTTGAGGATAAAACACATCAGCTACATCCATACAGCTTAACACAGTCTCAAACACAGGCAAAAGGCTCTGCATCACTCAAAATATGAGTTACAGTTTAACCCCCATTAATTGCCGAGGAATATTGAGCCAGTCTAGCACACTGCATGGTGGGCATAAAACTGACCCAGAGCATCCATGGAAAAGCACCTCCTGGTTGCATTGCTTTCACAGGAAAAGTCAGTCCCAGACCCCACACCTACATGAATAAACTGTGCCAAAAATCCCTGCACACCTCCCACCACTCCTTCTCCTCAGTTCCCAGTTTTACTTCAATGAGGTTTTCCAGAACATTATATTTTCCAGTGTCTGCTTGTTCAAGCCACAGCTTTCTTATGCTTTTTTGTTCAAAGGTGAACTTAAAAGAACAAAGGTTACTCTTTCATAAAGCATCATCTTCATGAACAGACCCAACAAGGTCTCAGTGAAAAAAACACAAGCTTTTATTCACACCCATCAACCCAACAATAAATGCATAGAGAATAACCACAGATATAAGGAGCTTGCCACCCTTGAAACCTTCCTGAGTGCCTTCTGGAGACATAGTGCACTCCCTTACACCTGTACACCATCAGTGGTCTTCAAAACACAGTATAAACTATTTGGCATGTGAGACAATGTGGATGGCATCTTCAACAATACATGTTCAAAGGGATTAGGAAAGCTGATGGAGCATGATAGTCATGGAGATTTTCTATCTACTTCTCGGTGGAGACAGAATGAATTGACTTGTCTTAGTATAGTATGACAGTCAGTCAAGTATTACACCTAGACATGTTTTTTTATGCTGTATGTTTTGCATATTGAGAGTGTAGAAATAACACTATGAAAAAAGTTAATAATTTTATGGGCCCAACTCAGACTTTTTTTTTCCCATTCAGCAGACATAAGCATGCAAAGCAGGGTCCCAGTTTAACCAAGAGCCAACCTTGGCATCAAGCTAGTGCTGATACAGCCATATGGTTAGAAAGATTTTTCTCTCCATCTGCGAGTTACCACATCACATCTTGTAAATGACACGTCTTACCATCATTATCAGCATCAATTATAAAAGGCATCTGCCTTCAGTGGCAGAGAACTGGAGCAGGTACGAGGAGGTGCAAGGAAGGTGCCAGGCTGCCCGTGCTTACTGCAGCCCCCACCAGCTCACTGATGAGATAGCATCAGCACATTTTATACAAACTACTTACGCAACTCTGCTGCCAGCAATGAGGTGCAGGGTAGAGAGGTGCAACTGAGCTGCAAGAGAAGGGGAAGAAAGGGAAGGGATGGAGTACATGGGAGCAACAGGGGGAAAGTGAGGGGGGGATTCAGGTACAAATAAAAGATAGGATTGGGGATTCAGACACAGCCCAGGCATTTTCTTGGCCTGTTTCAGTAGCCAGCCCACCAGTCCTGCCTGCCCCATGCAGCCAAGGAGGGGCTCCTTGAAGCCAAACTTGCCTAGGTGTCTACGGCACAAAAGTAAGCATCAATGCAGACCCATGGAGCTGAGCATCTCATGCTCACATAAACGTCACTGGCATGCTTCCAGGTACAAAAGCACCTCCAAAGCTGAACAGCCACATCTAGACAGCACTGTGCCAGGCTCTAGCCCTGCTGCTCTGCACAGAGCCACCCCAGTAACTGTACCTGAGGCACAGTTACTCTGTGATCTGGATAAAGTGAGCACAGATAATCCAGATTACTGGAATTCCACTTCAGAAAGAGAAAGTAAGAGAAGCCCTAGCAAGTATGATGTTGAGTGAGGCCCACAGACAACTGCTATGGCCTCAAAACATCAAGCGCCCTGTCCCACACATCCACTAGCATGGATCATTACTTCATATAGGCTTACCATAAACACTTAAAAACCATCTGAAAAAACCCAAACAGGTTACTACACACATGGGAAGCTGTTCTAAAATGTTTCCCTTTTCCTCAACACAAACTCTTCAAGCCTAAATTCATTAATATAATCCTAATACTGGCACAATAAGAGGCCCTGCACCTCCTGCACATAAGCATCAAGACTTGTAAATAATGCTGCCATCTGCACACAAAGGAACCACTTGCTCTACAGCACATGTGTACATCTTGCTACTTCTGGGGAAGGCAGAAGGTGAGGTGCAGGCAGCTGTAAGGCCACACTGGGAAGCTGTTGCTATATGATGGCTCTTCAGTGACTTCAGTAACATAAACTTGATATAGCCTATTTAATCCACCAAAGCAGTGGGTGCTAACAGGACTCCCTGCTGACAGGTGCAGCACAGAGGACAAGCATCAGCAAACAAGGAGATTAAAGAAAAGTCCTAAGAGATAGCCCAGACACAGGCTGCACATCACCCACTCTCAGTCCTGTGTCACAGCAGTGGGACAGTAGGCCCCAGGACTGTCAATCCACACCTCTTTGCAGCCAAGACTAGCCTGGGCTGAAGAAAGTGAGACTGTTCTTTCTTTAAATTTTGGGCTCCACAAAGCATGAAGGTTCACAGACAGCGAAAGAGAAACCATGGTACTGGTAACTCCTCCCCACATTGCAGAATCTGCCTTGATTTTCAAACACAGGGTTGAGAACTATCACCAAGCTAGATAAAAATGGTCTTCTGAGTGGATGCCATAGGCTAAATTAATTGAGCTGCAGATTACACAGATGAGTACACAAGGCTAGAGCTCATACCAGTAGATTGCACCATCTGAATGGCAATCTCAGAGCCTGGAGGCTGTGTGAATGCAGTGCTGCAATAACCATACTGCGCAGAGCTCAGCAGGTAAAGGCCATTAGGGATCAGGACACAGGAGTCCCAGGCAAGTTGTTCAGCCTCTGACATCTGCAACACAGTTATATCACTCACAAGGTAAACTTTGTAAGGTTTATGAACCTTGCAGAATGACCCAGATCTACCGCTGCAGTAACAACTCCTCCTCAGTTTTTGTATTTGCAGAAACAAACCTTTTCATCAATGGAAATTTTAACAGAAATTTTGATTTAAGTAAGTCTTGGTCAAATACTTCTGTACACACAGCAAATAGGTACAAATTGTAACTACTTACATGTCCTAAATGCAGGAACACCATCACATGCTTAGTCACACCTGCCACTCTTAAAGGAACACTGTATTTTTGTCTTACAAATATATTTCTAGAATTGGTGGAGGGTTTCCATCTGAAGTTTTTGTGTGGCAATTTTTTCCATCCAGCTGCAATGATTTAACTTATTTTTAAAAATTATTTTTAAATTACTTGCTACTTTGACAGGAAGCAGGAGTTACAGAAGCGCATCAGCCTCTGGTGACTTTCCCTCCAAACAGGTTTCAACAGGGACAAGAAAAATGGTGACTAAAGGCTGCAGGACTACTTTTCCATGGGTACTGCCCAGCTCCTAGCACTCATGCAGTGTCACTCCTGGGCATGGTAGGACTATAGCATCAACAGCAGGTACAAGATTTAAGGGATCACAAGTTTTGAGGTGTATCCTGGGAGGCTCAGAAATTGCTTTCCTGTTTCACAATGCTAAGCAGAGTGAGGACAAAGGAATGAAGAGATAACAGACCAAGATAAACTTTGGTGTAAAGTAGGACACAACAATAACTGCCATCACTAATTGCCATTCCCCAGGTAGGAGCTTGGACAGCCCTTAGAAACATCACGAGCAGCTCGAATTGCTTTATTGATATTTACTCTTTCTTCACCCTTGGTGATTTATACAAATAAGAGATTAGAAGAAGGAAGGAAAGGCAGCAATAGCAGGAGGGAAGAGAAGGGTAATTAGTACTGTCAGGATTGAGAAGATCAGTAGGGTCCTAGTGACAAGGGAAAAGACAAGAGGAAAGAAAGGGACTGATGGGCATTTAGTATTTCAAGCACAAAAAGGTTCTTGCAGCTAGGGATGCCGAAGCGAGACTTGCTTATTATTATGACTATGACAAAGCAGAAAAAAACAGAACACACACTGATTAAAGCAGCAGGCATCTCCCTTGGATGCCGAGACCCAGCAAGGGGCCGCAGCTTCCCAAGGAGGCAAGCATTTAGATTTCAGCTATTCCGAGACATGGACCATATGTTAGGGCCATCTGGAGGCTGCTTTATTTGATGGATGTCAGAAGCCTCCAAATGCACCAGGGAAGGGAGCTGAAATATTGGTAACTGATTGATGTTGAGGGCACTTAACTAAAGATGACCCCACTTCTTTAAAATTCACACCTGCTCTACAGGAGAAGCTCAGAAATAGTCTTCCCAGTGGAGAAGATAGCTTCTATGGGTTTCAAAAAGCAGTAGCTTGTGATGAAGCATGCAGTCCTCATTTAATCGACGCATCTAATGAATTCAGTGGAGTGGTCTTAGCTGCACTCTCAGACAGCAGTCAACAGCTGACTAACGGCACCAACTGGAGCGTCCCATTCAGCACCATACCTGAATTGTCACCACGTCATCAAAAGATGTGCTGTGTCAATGGATAAAGCCTACATAAACGCCCCCCATGCCTTCAGAGACCTCCTTGCTCTTTCAGCACCTCTCAAGAAGGCTTGCCAGGAACAGAAGCTCTGCTGGGGCACCATCATGATCCAGTGCAAAGAAGCATAGGAGAGGACACTCATGCAGCAAATCCTGGCTGACAGCTCTGCAGCACAGCTCATGAGGGACATTTTTCTTTCATCTCCATAAGACAGGATGCCAGGGCTCTGACACTGACAGGTCAGGTAGCAAAGGACAACTCATGCCCCCTGTCCAAGCTATAGCAAATCCCTATTTTGCAGTTAAAAAAACCCCCCAAAACCCAAACAAAAACAACCCAACAAAAAAGCCCCAAGCCCTGCCCCCTCCCACCAAACCTCTTAAAGGCATGCAGTGTTTCTCTGTGCCTGAAAATGCTTCAAGTCTAGCAGATACCAAAAGTATCTAAGTTATGAAGGCCAGCAGATAGGAACTGACCTGACCAACCATAACTAGGCCTTTTGCTGAGACCTGTGCAGACCTCTGCAGGTTGTCTGCAGACCTGAGACCTGCAGACAATCATGCCTTGTCTCATGCAGACAACTGGTGGAAGAAAGCACCAAGGGCTCTGACTGTCTCTGTGCAAGCAGAGAACAAGCTAAACAGACCAATAAACATATCTCTAAGAGCATCTTTCAGAAGGCAGCTCGGTAGGCCACCTTGCATTTTGTCTCTGCCTGAAAAAACAACAGTAAACACTTTGTCTTCCCCAGCATTCAACAACAGGCAGCTTGGGAAACTATCTGAATACAAATGCTCATTTTCCTCAGCATACAAAGATCTCCATGACTCACATCCAAGGACAGAGTGTAAAACATGACACCATTTTACAGCTCTTCCCAACAACCTCTCCCCCAGCTTGCTGCACTGTCTTAATAAATTCCCAGGATTACAGTGCATGGAGCACTGAAGTGTTGAATTATAATCCCCAGGGCCTGGAGATGCGATGCCATCCTGCTTGGTGCTCTGCTTCTCAGGGAAAAGCGGGACCCCTTCAGAGGAAACCAGCTGTGAGGCTGTCACCACCCTTGCTCACCGCCACAGCCTCAGCCTCAGAGCTTGCGTGGGTGGGATGCAGGCTTCTCACAGTGCTTGGGCTGAGGTGCAAGAGTTCTGATGCCCAATTTCCCTGGTGTGGCTCCAGAGATTAGCAGCTGTCTGACAAATCCCAATTTCTCTTGGCTGTTGCTGAACAGCAAGGCACAAGTCCTTTGTGAGGTAAAACTGAATCAGGTGACAGAGCTGTGACAACTAACACTAGCTAAGAGTTTGCCTCTGCTTTGCACTGTCATAGGAATATATACTTGGAAAGGATCGGGGGACAGGAGGATTCTTGTTGGGGGATTTTTCCATTTATTGCTTCCCCACAGAGGACCTCAGCTAGCAGTGGAAGCCAACCAGATGTCTTTGAGTTGGAAGGATTTGGTTAAGTACAGGTTACATCCCACTGGATGCCTTCATCTGCAGGCAGAAAAATGGTGCCCCCTTACACATCTGGAGCTCAAAATAGAATAGAGGCAAAGCAAGATAGTCCTTCCAACCCCCACCCTCACTTGGGCTGCAGCTTGTGCTTTTTATCTTCAACTCAGACAAGGACTGGGATTTGGTAAAGTCAAGTGACAAGAAAGTACAGAGGAAGGGTTATAAATATGCATCAAAGTCTCAGGCTGGAGATCAAGGGCAATTTTATGAGAAAATCATTTTAGAATCAAAAAAAGTGGTAGTGAGAGTGTATGAGAATGTGTAAAGTTTCATAACGGCAAGCAAGCAAGCAATCCTGCTATTCCTCCTGGATAGGAGGAATGGAGAGTATTGTGACAGTGACCCAACACAGGAACTTTGGAGACTTAAAGCTCCCTTTATCTTCTCCAAGTTAGAAGCTTTTTGGGATGGAGGCTGTCTTTAGCATGCAATTGCTCCAGGGATCCCCAGTGGTAGTATGGTGGAAACGTTAACACACTGAAACCTGACCAACCTAGATAATTCAAAATAGGGACTTCTTAATCAGGTTCTGAAAAACTTCAAAGTAAAATGCACAGAAAGAGTCTTTGTAGGATAATTTACTTGAAGAGATTTTTGGTTGGTCAGCAGATTGAATGGTGATTTATTTCCCCTTGGCCTAGGAAACAAAGAATCAGCACAAAAGGTATAAACTGATAGGAATGCTTAGACCTCAACTACTAACAGAAGAACAGAGAAAAACTGTTCTACTTGCCAGAAATATTCCACTTGGTGACACCAGTGACTAGGAGACCCATCAGATCCACAAAACTAAGCTAATGTTGCAAAGTGTAAGAGTCACCCAGACAGGAGGGAATGCAGAGCAACAAGTGATGCTGCACTCACTTCCATGTGCTGAGACTACTAACTTTTCTAGCTCAGCATTATGAACCATGGTAAGTCAGTGTCAGCTTTATCTTTCCAAGAGTTGTCCCATTTCTGTATACCTGAAAAACAACTAGCTTGGAGGAATGCATGGGCTCGTTTTCCTAATGAGAAAAATAAGGCACAAGGCAGAGCCCTGCTCGGCCAGGAACTCTCCATACACTGTATTTGTTCACTACAACCAGGCATTAGCATCAAAGCGTAGCACTCACCTGGCTCAGTGAATTATGGGTAGATTTGGGTCTTTGATTTCCTACAATTTCCCCCTAAGTCTCCCAGTACTCCAGCAGCAGCCAGGCCAGGTGAGACAATATGTGCACACAGCAGCAGCACAAGGAGGGTCGAGGCAGCTGCTGTTCCCAAGACTGAATTGTTATCCCTTATTATCCATGTGAGCAATCGACTCAAGTATACATGGCTATTATCTGGGCCCATATGATACAACAAATAATATCTATCTCACTTCTGCAACATCCTTTCATCCAGACAGTCTATAAATGGTGCATCTGGTCTTCTTCCCACTGCAAGGAGAGCCATTAATTTCAGTAGGTGCAGCAACAAAGTCCATTAAAGCTTACTGCATACTAGTACAATTATCTCCATTAGTGGAGAGGTAAACTGAGACACAGAAGGACACATTTTCCTCCAAGGTCATACAGTAAATCTACTGCAGAGCAGAAACAGAAATCAGTGCTTCTCATTTCCAGCCCAGGCTTTGACCATAATTACAAGTGAGAGATGAAATTTGGCTCCCATTCTAGAGGCTGGGGAAGTTCAGGACCCTGAATCTATTCTTGGCTTTTGCTTCCTGCTTCAACGTTTGACTTTGGATAGGTCAAATTTTGATGCCTGTTCATTTGGAGTGACTGGCCATGCTTAGGTTCCCCATATACGCAAGATATATTCATTAATAAAAGGTTAGGCAGTTTGTATGCAAATACAAGCATTTTGTGCACAGAGGGTCTCATTTTGATACTGTCATCTTCTGGTGACAACTAGTTCTTTGTCTGCTGCAGCCCATCAGAGAGCAGTAACAGCAATGTCCCTCACTTAGCAGATATCCTGATGACAGAATATGAGTTCAGGCAAACCAAGGAAACCTCAGGCACACAAATTCCTTTTATCCTCACACTATGCACTGGGGAACACGCACATTAATGCAAGGAACAACCTTCCTGTTCCCTGCCCAGCTGACCTGCCTCAAACCACCTCCATCCCTGTGAGAGGTGGCATACCTCAAAGGGTCTTCCTTGGCCAGGGACCATTCTGCTTACCAAGAGCTCCTTAGGTAAAAATGCCACTGTTGGAAAACACATTCAAACTAAACTGTTTCAATGAAATTGCTGTTAAAAACAGAGCTTACAGTTTAAACAAAAAACAAAAACAAACAAACAAAAACAAAACCCCACACACAAAAAATCCAACCAAAACCACCAACAAAAACCAGGGAGAGGTGCTGATGCTTAAGTTCCCTCAAGCAGCACTGCCCGTTCAGCGTCCTGCTCTGTCACCCCCACAGGCCCTTGTTGCTGTTTTACTCAAGAGAGTTTGAAGTTTCAGATACAGACAATCCTGACCTCTACTTTTTTTTTCCTTAGTCAAGACAGACCTCGTGTTTTCTGGCCAGACGGTAGGTCAGCTCAGCCACTTTGCATCAGGCAACACAGTGAGTGTCAGACGCCCAGCAGCACTGGGGGCAGACAGGTTTAACTGCTGGCACCTTTCTGTGAGTCCTGCTCTAAATGCTCATTAGGTCACATACATGTCCTTGGGAGATAATAGTCAATATTATCTCCTGTTTCACAGGAAGCTAACCTCATCCTCAGAGTGAGGATAAGACAAAATTCAAAGATATGGCTCCTCTTGCCCCCCAGTTCTGAGGACACTGATTTTCCCAGGTGCCTGTTGTATTTTCACAGCAAACTCCTGTTAAAATGAATAGACTTTGGAGTGACAGTCTTGGCCCTGACAAATTCAGACATAATTTTGCCTTTGAACTCCCTTAGAGCTGGGACTTCATTGATAGTACAACATTACCATTAAACCTGCCAAAAGCCACACACTGAATGGATAAATAAGGGCCACTATTATTATCTGTTTGGGTATTCTGCATAACACAGACCCAGAGATAGTCCTGAATGAATTTCTATGAAAGCTGGAGTGGAAAGCATTCAATCTTGATTTTACCATTTCTAGGGGTAGAGAGTTCACCATAATCCTCAATATCAGATACTATTCCCATGGCTAACTACCTTCACAGTTAAACTTCGATTTATATCTGGTCAGAATGTGCCCACCTTTCATTTCCAACCACTGAACCTTGCTGTACATTAAAGAGCTGTTCTCCATCTAGATACCAAACAGATCAAATCACTCTTTGATAAACTGAATTAATCACATTCCCGGAGTCTCTCATTGTAAATTATGTTTTCCAGTCATTCCCTTCCTTTTCTCTGATATTCTGCCTACTCCCCAATATCTTTTTTTGATTACAGGTATCAGAAACTGCCTCAGGTATTTTACAGGAGATCACACGAGTGCTAATTTCAGAGAAAAAGTGATCACCATACTACTTCTCCAAATTTCTGTGTCTGTCCTCCCACAGACAGCATTTCCCTGTAGTCAGTAACCAGCAAAGAGTGCCCCAGGCTGGGGAAGCAGTCACACCTTTGTTGTGCCCGTAAATGCAGACACAAGGGATGGGAACATGGAGATTAAATCCTCAGAGCTCTGCTCCAGCTGACTGGTCAGTGGCCCCACACCTTTTCAGACTTGCTGCTTCTCAGAAGCAGCCCATCCCCTCAACTCGCTGTACCCAAACACCTGCTTTTACAAGTAACACTTTACGTACACTTTGCTTGTGCAAATTCACCAAACAACTTGATGGCTCTCAAATGATCCATCCTCATCTTCTTTACTCTTTTTTCAGTCACTTATCACTGAGCAGCAAACAGCCCCGAACTGACCTCTGACAGACCCCACTAAAAAGCCCCAAGAGCTGAACCCACTGTCCTGAATTGCGGTTTGCTACTCTAGTAGCCACGTCACGGTTCCACTTGTAATTCTGAAGAATGGACTCATGATTTCATAGATTAAGTTATTACCTTTCAAGACTGCCATAATAATGATACTTAATGTTCCTAGAGCAATTTACATTTTCAAAGCAGTGCAAAAATGATAATTAACAGCATGCTTATACCAGCTTCGGGCACCAGTCACCTCAAAACCACTGCTCTGCTGCTTCATTTCCATCCACACTCATCCCAAAAAAGGATCAGGAAACATTTAACTCCCATGTTCCTGGTAATCTTTTATTCTACCAATAAGTTGAGCTTAATTTAAAGTTCAGTAACAAAGCCGACTAAGAATATTAATACAAGCCTTTATAAATTAATATAATTCCTACTGTCTGCTAGAAGACTAGAGAGAAACTTTTATCACAAAACTCTCAACCTTCACTGAACGTGTTGCGCAGTTCTACATATTCCACCCAATTCGTAAATGCAAAGGAGCCTGACTTGTAACTGGATCACAGCATTTCCAAAATTCACAATATTTTCACCTTGCATATTTCAGCTATCACCTTTGAAACTCACTGTAATGGCACCTCATGTTGGAAGAGACTGGTACAAATCCACAAAGGAACATCTATTTATAAGAAAAAAAACATCCACAGGTACTGGCTGACACATTTGATGAGGAATATAACGCTCCTGCTTTAGGGAATAAGCCAAATATTGTAGGCTGGGAAAATGCTTTTCCTACAGAAGCACTGATCTCCTGCTGCTTTGTGAGAGGTTCTTGTGAAGCACTGGCCCTTAGATACTGTCAGAGAAATAAGGGACAAAACCAACCATAAATCTTAGCTAATGTGATAGCTTCCATTAGTTGGCACTTGCCAGGCTCATAGCTGGATCTGAACTTCACAAACCCTTCAGGGTATTTGGATCCAAATGTTTCTACACTCCTCAGCCTCTCTGGAGGTTGGCAGAGCTAAACAGTCACTTCAAGAAGTGTTGGCACAAGAGCTGAAAATGAAATCACAAAAAAAAAAAAAAAAAAATCCCTTGCCATAGATCTGGACATACAACATCCAGAAGAAAGGTTGCCAGTGACTCTTGAAGCCTAATTTCATCCATCACTAGAGCAATACACAACAGAAAGCAGCTTATACAGTGCCCTGCTGAGCATCATCTGTTTAGTGTGTATATTCCTTTTATTTTTTTTTTCAAATGTGTGAAAAATGAAAAACTATTTAAATCCAAATGCTGAATTTGCAGACTCCAGCCTTATGCCAGACAAGATGTTGATCTTTAAGCTTGTCAACCTGGAAGACTTTTAAATTTCAAGAAAAATGGCTTGCTTGTGTTACAGTGTTGAAGTGAGATGAAGTCCATCTGGAACAGGTACAGAGCAGGGTCAGCAGGATCGGCCAATGAACAGAGCTGTGCACGACAAAGGCTAAAGCAGCTTGGCCCATTTAAACTTAGCAAAACCAAATGCAAGAGGGAATATCATCATCTCTGAGGTATTTATAGGACAGCATTGGAGCCCAGTGCACATAAATATGGCCAAGAATACACATAACCTAGAAATCAGAAAGGTTTGATCAGCACAGGGAGGTTCTAAAACAGTTTCCCAGCAGAAATACATCTTTTAAGAGGTCACATGAAGTTCATAAATGTGGTGTACAATGTGGTTTTCAGCAATAGGAGGAAGCCCGGGAGGTCTCTGCCCCTCCTTGTCTGCTATAAAGGCATGTTGATACAGTGGAGGAGGATTTTAATCAGTCCCCTCTTTCTAAATATGCTTGTTTCCCACCTATGGGCCAGCTGCTGTCTAAACATTTTCTCTCCATTTTGAAACACAAATACCTTCAGGGAAAATTCACATGGATGTTTCTCTCGAGATAATAACAGCTGCTCTCTATTAGGGTTTCTTACAGATTTATCCTTGCTAAATGCCCACTCAGCTCAGTGACGATTTGACAAGAAAAAAAACAAACTAAGAACTCAGGAATGTGATTAACACAGGGCTAGAGCCAAAGCCTGCTGGCTTCAAGTAAGAGCCAGCACTGGGGCTTGCATGCATGTATGTAGGAGTAAACTGAACTTATGTAAAAGCTCAGCTGTCCTCAATCCTGTGCAGGAAAAATGCTGCTGCATCAGTTCGCAGTATTTGTAGGCTCTGAGCAAAACACAGGCAGCCAGCAGCAAAGCAGCCGTGGCTAAGGAAGTAATCTGCAGCAAGAAGAGCTATGCCAGCCTTTTGCTGCATGAATGAAGCAGAGACCCAACTCTGACACTGTCCTTGCCCATGGAACACTTCACCTCTAACTCAGGTCAGATGCTAAAGCACCACTTTTGTCTAGAAAGAACTCCCCAGGAGAGAGAGGAAACCAGCTGCGTGGTACATGACAGACACTCAGGCAGTCGTATTTTCTGCATAAGTGCTTATGAGATGAGGGATCTTCCACAAGGAGACACACTTTCACACTGTATTTATTCTCTGTGCTTCTTCAGAAAACAATTCCAAACACCTGGATCTCAAAATCCCAAATATCCATTGCAATTGATATTGCTGCACAAAAGGCTGCATTTGTGCAGAATATTTAAACCAACCAACTCCGCCACAATTCTCCTTAAGAGAGGAGAGAATGGGACAAAAGGTTAACTGGGGACAGAGTGAACTACAAGAGAAGTTTATTTGACCACTGGCGTAGCCTACGGGACTTGTGCTGAGAAACTGAAGTATTGCCTATTAAGTCCAGAGAGAAATTTCTCTGAAAAATATCAGGGCAACATTATCTGACTCTTTCTTTATAACTAGCAACTTGCTGGTGCTCCTTCCCACTGTAGAGTCTGCCCCACTTTCCTAGACAAGTTACAGCATAGACAGAAAACTGACTTTTCTCTGTCATGTTTACAGTGATCTAAATAAAGTGTGCTTGACCCCAAGCAGTCTAACTTATTCATAAGATAGTCTCATACCATGTATCACAGCCATAATTTATTTATAAAGCACACTTGATCTGACATGTTTCCAAATTACGTTCCACTTAGCTCTGAAACATCTGTTTATTGGAAATCAATACTTCTAATTGCCCTGTACATACCTATGGAAGTCATGTTATCACACTCCTTGAGAGATTTGTGGTTTGCTGTTAACACCTGTGCCATGGCCTAAGGAGGGAAAGAAAAAACCACAGGTATGACAAGCCCGTTGGGGAAGCACCACCAGCACCTAGTTTGGCCCACTTGAGAGATATGATGTTTCTCCTCAGTAGGAGACTTGGGAATGAGCTCACAACACGGCTGGCTGGGAGCGATGGGCTGGGCCATGCACTGAAACATGGTAGAGGTACTACTGGATCAGCCAGTGCTCAACTGCACCCATGGTCTAAAAATAATATAGATTATAGTATTAGTTTTACAAAACAAGTCTTTATACTATTGGCTTCACTGACAATTTGTTTTTCTCCATTCTCCTGTGTATATACCATAGCTCTTGATACTCCAAGAACAAGAAGGTCAGAGAAGACAGATATACAATGAGGAAAAAAAAAAATAAATCTGTTTTTACATCACCCTTGGGTAAATTCTCCATTAAAGCACCGATTGCCTAGGACATGCATCACAATGACTCAAGGGCAGTTTCTCACCCTGAGAAGCCTCTGCAGGTACAGTAAGCATGCCTGTCTGCCTCTCCCCCTTCCTCATCCTCAGGCTCACCAGCTTGCTGCTCCCTGCAGTTTCCAACATAAAAGGATTGCCCCATGAGCAGTCCCCAACAGCACCCACCAAGAACAGGACCAAGGAACCCAAACATCACCAAAACCATTCTGAATCACCAAGGCTCAGGGCACCAAATAACTATTTAACATATCACAGTGCCTTGGCTTGGCCTCACATGGGGTCAACCAGAGACTTTTATCTTGTAGTTGTCTCTGTCCTTCTCAAGAAACAAATTCTTTAAAATTATTAATTGTCCTCAGCGGTAATTAATTATCCCCAAGTAGTGAACTGAAATGACAGACTGATATTTCTACTTGAATCCTCAGGGGAAAATCAGGTTGCCTTGCTATGCTCTCTAAATCTGACATAAAGTTAAAAATAGGAAGTTTAATATGCAGTCTGTAGGACTTTTTCTGCCTGTAAGGCAGTCCCAAGGGATGTCTCAGTTCAACTGCAAGCTTGCAAAGTCCTGCTGTCCTAGAGAAGGCAGTGACATTTATTTCCTTATTATGCAGCCCAGGCTCAGTGAAATGCTATCAAGAACCAAAGAACTTCGTCAATTAATACAACTGAAGATAAGTTACAGCAAAAGCTTCTAAACATGTCTGTTGCCAGTGAAGCCTGCCTAGAGCTATGTGCTATAAACAGCATGAGTAAACCCAGAGATTTTAGCTTACAGAGACTGTCTGGGAGCAGATGTCATACCTACACATGAGAGGCAGCTGGATATGCAAGTACAAACACATATTCATGTTTATGCTATTAATTAGCCTTGGTGAGTTGGAAGCTGTAACTTTGGAAACAAATTATTTTTGTCTTAAAGATTATTGTCCAGATCAGTTTTCTAGTCTTGAGATAGGTCCATATTTGTTACCTTTCCCACACAGATCAAAAATCAACTATCAGACTATTGAACAAGTATTTTGGTGAATTCATATCAGTTCTTACAGTAAAACTGAGGAAATTCCCAAAGGATTAGTCTAATTTACCTCCCTGCTGAAAAAAATGCTGAACTGGCAGTGCATTTCCCAAGCACAATCCTAAGGAGAAAACAATTACTGATAGTGAACCAAGCCTTTACTCAGCATTAAACCCCAGTGTGCTGCAAAAGCCAGGCCGGTTGTCAGATGTTCTTTAAAGCATTGAGAGTTTGTTTAGGGAAGATCTATTTTCAGAAAGAGGAAAAAAGTCACTTTTTCTAGATCATCTTAAGTAAAAGACTGTCTCCTTGGTATTTGTACAGCTATGCCAGAGAAACCCAACCACTGCCATGGGCAGGCTCCCCAGTCTGCAGATAAGACCAGCACCTCTGATGGAGGCCAGTTAGGTCTGGCAGGGTTTGTCACCTCTGTCATGACCTTTGGCCCAAGATAACAAGCCCAGGAAGATCTGTCCTGTCTGCCAGAGCTACTGTAGCACTGTGCCGGTTTAGTAAGCCCCCCCAGAACATGAAGCAACAAGAAACAGTGCAAAGACACCCAATTGAGTTTTGGAAACAGAAATCTCTGTACCAGCTGGGGTTTTATTTATTTATTTATTTCCTATTATTTACGGTATCCTAAATTCCCTTTACACTCAACCACAGCACAGAGGTTCTTTAGGGTAATGATACAAATTGTTTCTGTAGCTGTGTAAATTTATACCTGTAGCCATTTCAGGTAAAAATTCACCCCTGACTCCTTTAAGCAAAGGGGCTTCCCAGGGGCACAGGCATGCATATATTTCTCCCACCCAGTTTTCCACAGATCACTTCTAGCCATACCAAGGGAGCTGCTGTAAGCTGTTTAACACTCATTTTCTCTGTGGCACCTGCAACAGCCCTGCTTTGTCAGTGAAGAAATATTGCCACACTTTTTCCTCCTGCCACAGCGCTTGAGCATGCTTGCTTGAAGAAAGCGGCTGGCTCTCAGCCCTGCAATGCGTGCCCCTGCACAGTCTGGTTAAAAGCTTGAATACAACAGCAAGGCCAGGCTCCAAAGCAGGCTGGGTTTAAGCCGTAGCACGCAGTTTGCAATGTTTATTTCCCTGGGAGGATGGGACCCCAGCCCAGCCACAGCACCCTGTGTGAGAGCATCCAACAACACGCTGGCCCATATGCCATTTCCCATGGGCGTGCTGGAGCTGCTCCAACGCCACGGCAGAGCTGCCTGCCCGTGTCCAGCCCAACACATGCCTCCGTAATGCTGCAAGTGCAGACACACAATTATGCAATGGCAAAATCAACCGTGATGGAGCTGCTGAGTAGCACAGACCTCCACAGTATGTCCAGTGCAGCCCCCTCCCTTGCCCCTGCCCAGCTCCCAGCCCCACAGCTCCAGCACCCAAATGTGTTTCCCCAGATGCTCTACCCAAGAAACTTGCGAGGCCAGCGTGGCTGCAGCCTCCCCAAGCAGAAGCTGACTTCTCCTGCACACTTGAATCAGCGCTACTCTCTACCCTGTGCTGACCCATCCTCTGCATTAACCTCTTTCTAGAAACATGAGGTTACAGACTTTATCTGAGCTTTCAGGTTGTTGTTTTTTTCTGTCACCTAAAATAGATGTAGTGCTATGAGGCACAAGCCTTCTGGTAAAGTTTACAGGCTGCCTACATGTTAAATTAATTGTCTGTGCATCCCCCAACCTCATTTCATTTCAAAGTATCACTCTGCTTGCTAGGAAACTTTGCTGGCTTTCTTTAAGCTGATTAATGAGTTGATGTGTAACAAAACTTTTGTGCCCACAGGCAAAAAATAAGCCTTTTACTAATCAAAAAGCATACAACCCCTCAAGCTTTTATTCCACATGCCTTTCCAGGGGCATCATACTGCTGCTACCAAAACCCTTGCAAGTGACAAATAAGTTTTGTTTCAGTTACACCTTAAGGCAGAAAACATGAGAGCCAAAGAAGAAAGAGCAATCTTGCAAAAGAAAAGTGTCATTTGTTATGCTTAAATAGCTCTGCTTGTGGTACAAACACCAGGCTACTGCAAAAGCTGTGTCTTACTGCAAGTGGCACTTGGCTCTTCCACCCAAATGACTGAAGCGACACAGCACACATGCAAACACATATGCAGGGACACCTTTTGGGAGGTGGTATCCTGTAGCAGAGGCAGAGAGGTCTGTATTGCAGCTATCAACACTCAGCACCTTGACCAACTTCAGCCTGGAAATCTCAAAGAATTATTTAAATTCCAGCCCAAGTTTCAAACCCACTGAGGCCCCAGAGTCCCAAAGTCCCTGCATCTGATGCTGGAAGTGCCTCGCAGTCACAGTCTTTTGCAGAGAGATTTGCAACAAACCTCTTACACAGCTCAAATCAGTGGCTACTATTGAAACTTGGCTGCAAGACACTGATTGCAGGTCACTGCCCACATGACTGCTTGGAGCTCAGCAGAATTAAATCCTTGAACCAGCCAGAAGCTGCTGTCCCTCATAAGCACAGCAGCAGCACTGCATCATTTACTACATGTCTCCTGCTGCCACTGCCAAATACGGCACTTTGGGGGCATTTATTGTAAGTGTAATTGTTTTCTGTGCATTAGCATATGCTCCAGTCAAACCCTTTCTTCATCATTGCCAGATATGATGAGCCTTGTTACAGTCCAAATTAAAGAGTCTTGAAAGCACTGCCTTAATTTATAACCAGGAGAAGGAAAACAGATTTTAATAAATTTAAGGAACTTAAAACCAGTCAAAATCCCTTTTGTGATAAGCATAGCTGACATTGCTTTTAGCTAAGAAACACCGACTCCCTAAGGGGAATAAGCCAAGCAGCTGAGATGGGACACAGACAGTCCTCTACTGCTGCTCTCCCAGGAAGGGACATGAGGTTCCCTTGGATTCACAGGCCATCCTCCCCATTCCTCAGGTCTGCAAGGGAAAACTATCAAGCCAGCTCATCTTGGTGGAAGATGAGCTTGGTCATCTTTGTATGGTGGTAAATCCTCAGAGGTGATAAAATTTAAAATTTTTAAATTGCTCTAACTAGCTTGAAGTGTCAAAACTTCCAAATGATCGAGGTTATTTTATCAGCTGGTCTAAAATTACTAAAGGAAACTGAGGCACGGGACATCCACCCTTTCCCAGAGCAGCCTTTTTTAATGCTTTTAAGGTCAACAACATGAAGTCTTTTTGCAGAAATCACACTTGCATGATCCGAGCACCTCACCTCTGATAAGCTGGCAAAGTTCACCAAGGGCTCTGGGAACCATCACCCCAAGTGACAGGACCAAGATAAGTGCACAATTACATTTGCATGCACCCAAAAAAGCCCCGTGAACCACCACAGTTAATGTCAACCTAAAAAAAAGAGGAAATCTAGTTAATAGCATGTTAAGAAGTTAAATTCCATTATTAATAAAAATGTTTTCAGCAGAGCAATTATGCAGAAGTCTTAAAGGAAGTTGTCAGGAGATAGAGCATTAGCAGGAACAGAGACAGTGATAAGTTTGTATATGGACTGGCTGAATCATTGCCATCCTGCACCTACCATAACCTCCCCAGGTAGAAAATATGATTGCAAACATTACTTGTGTAGCTAATTACTGATCTACAGCAGCAGGCTAATAAAAGGCCATATCTGGGGCAGGGGGAAGATACATTTGGTGCTTACAGAATTAAAATTCTCCACTCTGGGAGGATGTGGGATAAACAAACCAACTCCATGCAGTAGTCTCTGTGCTGAGAAAGAAAAATTCCACAGTGGAGGCTGAAAAACAGTTTTGGGTTAATTAACATCCATAAGTCAAAGCCTCCCTGATGTTGTGACCAGGGAGAGATGAAGCAGCCTCCCCCAGGTAAGTCGGAGCACTCGCTGCGCAGCAGCTCTCATCCCTGGCTCTCTGCTACCTGCGAGCTCACACAGTTTGCTGAAGAGCAGCTAGAAGAGCATAGACATTGAATTCCTGAATAATTCTTTATTCAATATCTCTCCTTCAGGGACAAAAAGGATAACAGACATACCTAGCTGGACACTTAGACACTGCTTCATGTGTTCATTGCACAATTAAATGTTGTCAGAACTACCACCTTCAGCAGTAATGAACACTTCCCACTGGTGACACCAGATGTGTTGCCCCTCTCTACAATCTTGCTTGGATGTCCAGGCAAGATCAAAGTCTCATGCTAAAGCACAACTTCCCACTGTCAGACTAGAAGAAAGCATCTCACTTTTTCATGTGGAACAATGACATGCAGACAAATAACTGGCATTAAGTAGTCGTACCAAGACCACTCTTACTAAGAGAGATGTAGGAGAAGCTGGCCTTGCAGTTGTTTGATTTTCACACTAATGAACAAGTTAAGTTCATTTCTATCATCTTTATCATTCATAGTGGCAGGCAGCTGAGGAAGCACTCAAGTTTTCCATGCATCAGCTTATAGGCATGTATGCAGTTTTTCTGGCTAAGCGTTATGTCTCCTGCTGTTACTTGTGATCCAGACCAGCTTCATATTTTTCTCCCTCAATGTGAAGAGTCCAGCTTTAGAGAGTTTTTGTCAAGCAGGTTGTGAACAAAATTGAAATAACCACAGTAAATTAATTGGCACAGACAGAGAAGCTCCCTGGGGTGCTATAAAACAATGAAAAGACTACAAAACTTCCTAAAGGACGAGAAAGATGTAGGTACATGTACATGACAGGTATTGTTGGATCCTATAAAGGTGGCTGTGAAAGCTGAAGTCCTGCAGGTTTTCAGACTGACCGTAGCACAAGTACAAAATAAAAGATGAGATGTGCATGGAGAAACCTGCCAGTCAGAAGGAGAACCACCACCCTCCTGCTTTGGATCATGACTCCCATTGTCCATCAGCCCCCACGGTCACCTGGCACTCACTTTGCTGAAGTGCGAACGCTGGGCTCTGACCCGGCAATGTTTCCCTGCAGCAGCAGCAGGAAGGCAGGACCAGGGCAGGTTCAAGTCTCTGCTTCTTTCAAGATGACCCCTGAAACGCTGAGCTCGTGATGTTATTAGCATCAGCAAGCAAGGAAGCCAGCCAAGAGCAAAACGTGTTTTATCTTTCCATCAGTAATTGAAGTGGGCCAGCATTCAACAGCACATTGTGCCAATATTTCTTCGAACACCAAACAGGTACGCATCTTCCAAACTCGGGCTGCAGAGTGAACGGGCTGAACGCTGCAGCTTCTAAAGTTCAACTTCAAGCGCTGCTCAAGATAGTAACCAGTTACTGGTGCTACATTACATGCACAGACAAGAAGTTTTCCCACTCTGGACCAGTTTTCACCACTGAGATGATCAGAACAGGCTACTCAAGTCAAATTCAAACAGACTGAGGGAAAGCCTGAGCCTGCCCAAGTCTCTCTTGGTGGTTTAACCCAGATGAACAGCGAACACATCAGGACAGTCCTAGCTACATGAAGTGTTTGCAATCCAGAGATACAAAAGCACAAATTCACTACTGCAGAAAGATAAACTGCTCTTCAGATCAAGACATCCAAGAAGGAAACAAGCAGTCTTCGTATAAATAGACAGCATTAGGATTTTTGGTTTCTTTTCCAACCTACAGACTTGCAGAGGGTACAGAAAGGACTCCTATGGATTCATGTGTGCACCACTGAGACCATCACCATCTTTCACAAACTGGTTGATCAGGACAGTACTTCTGCTGAGCAATTCAGTACAGATCCCAACCCTACCCATGCTCCTTGCCCATAGCTGCTCCCTGGGCAGCTGTGCAAATCAGGATGTGATATCTTCAGAGTCTACAACTAGTTTATCTCCCATACTTGTAAAGCCTTCAACTAATTGGAAGCCTGTAAATACAGCTCTCCAACAACTGTCATTACTTCTACGGTCAATGCACTCCTTGCAAAAGTCCTTACATTTGCTTGCCTGGAGCAAAGCAGATCCTGAGCAGAACTCCAGCACCTGAAACAGGAGATATTCCCACCACAGCCATCAAGGACAGATGTCCTCTCCCTAGCAGCTTGCATCAGCCTAAGCAGAGGGGCAGGATTTTGCACACACATTAAAGAAGAAACAGGAGAGCCCTTTAGCAGGTTAGGTGCTCTAAGAAGCCTGCCAAGGCAGCTCCCAGGCACCACAAGCTTCAGCCACAATGAGCCTTAAGCACACATTGGAAGTGCTGCGTTTAGAGGCTACAGTCCATATATCATGCACTAAACAATGGCTAGTAGAGCATTTATCTTAACAGAACTGACAACTCATGTTGTAAAAGTCAGAAAGCCAGGTAATACAAGTATTTTTGAGATCCTACAGTCTGCAATAAAGGTCCCCATTTATGCTGCACCCAAGATCCTGAACAGAATTATTAAACATAGCGTAATTGCCCTGTCCATTCCTGAAGAAAAACAAAGCAACTTTCATTTCTGCAAAAACAACTGAAAGCTGTTCATTTGGGAGGGTTATTTTGTTTAGAAAGGTTTGTTAGGTTTTTTTTTGTTTTGGGGGTTTTTTTAATTATAGTACATTTTTCTTTAATTAGTTCAGCTTAACCAGCAAAGAGCAGAAGTTGAGCAACAAGGGTCTGCACATAAAAGCATGTGAAATTGCTGGCTGCCTACAGTCTAAATAGACACTGCAATCTGTCTGTCAGACTTATTAGAGGGTAGAATTGTGTTCTGCATATTACATTACTATTATTGTATTTTCCAGGAGAATGAATTATCCACTAGTAATGATTTCAAATGGGTAAATGAGGCTGCTAGGTTTGCTTCATTAGCATCTTTTCTGCAGCATTTAAATTAGAGATTCTCCTGGACCATACAAAGAAGCAAGCATTTACTCAAGTGTTTCCCCAGCCTACCAACACAAGCATCTCTGCATCCCACAGCTCCTGCCACTGCTGGGGCTTCCAGAAGCTACAGAAGCTGGGGGGTGGAATACAGACCCAAGAACCAAGCAGCTCCTGACAGAAATTGTATTCGATCCCCACCTGTAGTGTTATCTCCCGATTGCATATAAGGGACCTGCGACCAGGACAGTGATGTTTTTCACATGTTCATCTCTTCAATAAGAGCAGATCAAAGCAAATACCATGTATTTTTTTAGGTGCAGGTAGCTCTGCTAACTGCCCTGTGAGCAATTCTGGGACTTCCCACCCAAGTTGCGTGCAAAAATAGTGCAAACTTAGAGCAAACAGAGGGGCAAAGGGAAATGGTTGTCTCCCCCTTAATGGCTTGGCTGGCAGTGTCAGAGGAGAGGGGGCACCTTTCTGTTCAGGCTTTGTTCCTTTCTCTAAGACTTCCTCCATGTTAAGCTTTTCACGCTCCTAAGAAGAATAAGCAACACGGAAGTCAGTGACAGGACTGGGTAGAGAGAAAGGTCATATGTTGTGACAGGATACGATGTGATGCAAAAACACATCTATGCGAGATCCAGCAGGCTGCTGGTAGGAACAGGAACATGGGCATATGGCAAAATCCAGCTCCTGGAATGACTGATCAGACAAGATTCATTTTAAAGGATATTTTAAATTCACTGCCTTAATGTATTTCTGCTCTATTAGTGAGGCAGTTCCTTGGATGTATCACTAGATTAGAAAATGGAAATCCTTTCACAGACAGAGCATGTAAAATAGTGCTACTTGTGACTGAGTAAGCCTCTTTTATGATGTCTTTTGAAAAGGTAACGTGTTAGGGTAAGTAGCTAGTGTACTCCCAAGAAAAGTTTATTTCATCAGCACCATGTCAGCTAATTAAAGCAGAACTGCAGCTATGCGTAGTGTAGTGGTAATTGTACCTGCAGTGCACAAAGGAGCAATACCCATATGACTGCTTTTTACTACCACTTCACAGGAAAGCTTCTCAAAGAGCACTGCAGTTATTTGCACCTATACTTTCACAACTCTCCAGTTTATCAGTCATTTCACAGTCATGGAAATCCAGGGAGACAGGAAGTGAGGTAGGCATGAAAAACTCGAGAGAACTCCTCTTACTCAGAAAGGGGTTTCACTCCTGCTTCAGTAGAGCACAAAGTCAGCTCTCAAACTCCACGAGCCTTGAACAGAGAGCTGGGCTGCAAATTGCAAAGGCAAATCAGTTGGTGTTTAATTCCAAGAAAAGCTTTAAGTAGACAGAAGACTCTTGTATTTAAAGGTTTGAGCTTTAGAAACAAGTTTAGGGGCAGAGGAGGGAGGCTCTGTACAGCAGATCACCATATATCTAATGAGGCAATAATTAAACATCTAATTTCGCAATCATGCTTTTGATCTGGTGAGCAGTGCTCTGGGTTAAAAGCACCCTGAAACCTACATATGCAAAATAGAAACAGCTTAGCGTGGAGAACAGCTCTTTAATTTGTCAGCAACAGTAAGGACAGGTGTCTCTTCTGTATCACCCTTCTAGCTCAAGGATCCACCTTCTCCAGATTTAGATCTTCTCCAACATTTGGCTTCAAACAGCTACAAACTGACTCCCAAGTTTTCAGAAAATTACAGCACTGATTAGATTTATGATATTATTAAGAGCCTTTCCAAGTCCAAAATTCAGGTAGTTAACACTGTTACAGGCTGTTCCACTACAAAACCCAAAAGGCAAAGCCAGTTTCAGATCTAGTTTCCAAGAACAGTGTGTACTCTGGAAATTTGCTGCACACTGCAAGGTCTGCCTGCAACAGCACCTTCAAGAAGTCACGCCTACAGTCACATGCAATCAGCTGTTACAGGTCTGATGAACTTGACCTTTATAGGTCTTACATGGCCTCAATAACTGCAATATCTCTGCCCTACAATCTCTAAACATTATCTCTGCAGTGCCCAAAGATGCTCAGCCACAGCACGCCAACACCTGCAACAGTGATTCTTTACTCATACAAGCTGGACCACCTTATAGTCAGTGTTCCTGAATCAAGCAGATAAAAAAGCATTTGCTAAACTTAGCTTGGGGAAGATGAGTTGAGAGCTCGATGACAACAAAGCACACACCTCTGAGGATAAAGCAGGCTTGGTGTCACCAGTGTTGTCACAGCATGCTGTATCGCACAGCCACGGCAAGGACGTGTGCGCATACAGCACCGAAACCTGACTGTGATGTATCGAACCGAGACAATCCTCAAATCACCGAGCCAGGGATGGATAGCGGGTTAGCCAGGAGGGAGTAAAATTCAGCACATACTGCAAAATCAGCCCGAAGAACCTGTGTGGCCCTAACCAGACCCCTGTGTTGAGGCTGCCACCCAAGGCACCTCGATAAAGTAAACTGGGGCATGACATCATGATGATGCAGTGTAAACATTCCCTGCAGACCACAGCTACACCAGATAATGGTAAACCCTCCTTTGTCAGCAAACAGCCCTGAAAAAGTAGTTAGCTTTCCCCGAGTTATTAGGAACACGAGTAATCGTGTGTACAGTTACAACAGTGCTGTAGACAGTGCACTCCAACTGAGGGAAAGGCAAAGCAGAAGAGGGATGTTTGCAGTTAGTAATTGTTCTTTGCCCTGACTTTGCTCAAGCAGCTACAATTATTAATCTGTAAGTTTCAACATCAAAAGCACAGATAACTAAATAGATGCAAAGTCAGATGGAGAAAATAATCTAATTGTTTACATTATATTAATTTTTTCCAGCTGAGATATCTTTCTTTTCGAGCTGATGTTAAGAGCATACATATTTAAAATAAGCCCCACCAGCCACATATGCCATCAAAGTGTAGCATAGCAAAAAAATAATTAAAGTAATTGTTTTTAAGGACAAGTTATATTCACTTCAATTTTGCTAAGATAACAATTTGCACAGCTGAAAAGAGATCAGACATGAAACTCTGCACTGAATTTATTTCCCTACTACAAGTACTTCTCTGTATTCTTCTCTGTGAAGAGAGAAGCTCCAGCTTATAAGGGAGGTGAGCCCTAGATATCATAACCTGTGTATGGAACAAAGTAGTACAGGGGAGGCAAGCCCGATTGATGCTGAGTCTGCCCATAGGGGAAAAAGGTGAAAAACACACTCCAGACACCAGGACCTACATTAATCTACAGCAATGAAGGTGAAGAACATTCTTAGTCTGGAGACAAAAAAAAATTAATGTAATTACTACAAACAACAAGAAAAAGTCTATTACAAAATAGAAGAATGATTTGGGTCTTTATCAATTAAAATAGTTTAATTTCTCCTACAGTCTAGTTCAAAGGAAAAGTGGAAAAAAGGAAAGAAAGGGGAACCTAGGTGAAAAAATTGCACCTTTTTCTCCCAAATCCTAAAGCTAGAAACTGTTTCAAAACATTAAAATATTTTCACAAAGCACAGTGTCTGGGATGGTTTCACATTGAAATCATATTAGCACTTCTGTTCCACAGTGCAGCCAGGTTGGTTCTCACCTCTTTAATAGCTAAGCTGTAAAACCTTTTCCATTCACTAAATAAGCAAGTTTCTGCTGTTACAGAAATATCACACTATAAGGACAAATCTGTCTTGTGATTAACTCCGTAGCAGCAGGATTCCACCAAGGATGAATTTACCAACATCATTTATCCACCTTTTCCAAAATGAGAACTCAGGCATTTTCAAAATCCTTTTTCCATTCATCTCTGCTTACAGCATGTGTAGCTTGCAAAAAAGTTCCTTTTTATCATCTTCTGTAATTCATTTTCACTGAGCTGGACAGCAGAAAACAATAGACCCATGAGGAACTTGTGCTTAGTCCACAGTGAACCACAGCATCACATATCTAAGAGTAGCCTCAGCATATTTAACATGTTGCTGCATTGATTCATTGTCTTGTCACTGAACATAACTGGATGTTTATTAACAATGAGAACAAATACATTTTATCTTTTATGCCAAGTACTGTCTTTCTGAACAAAAAAGTAGAGGCACTAAGAAGGAATTGAGAGATTGGTACACTTAAAAAACACAGAGCTGGCGTCATGGTATTTGATTTAATGATTACCACATGAGGAACAGTTTCACAGTAAGTGTTAACTGTCACATACAACTCCAGTTTGTTTAGATATCTCCATTCTCAAAGATGGGGTGCGTAGACCAGCATTTCCATCTCCTACAGGGTATTAGCAGAGCACCAGGGAAAGGTATCTAGGTACACACCATAAATATTAACTACTTGCCCCTAATATTCTTGTATTCACCGATAACTTTCCATTTGTCAGGGTTTCCTGAGTTGGTGCTTTCTATTTTACAACACTCAGGGAATTTAAGGATCCGCAGTGTTCATTAACCCCATCCACATCTCCCTTGACAAGCCCAGCTACCCTTGTATGGATGCAGCCACCACATCATCACCTCCCACCAGTGAGCCCACATCCCTCTGTGGAGATGCTCAGAGGTATACCTCAATTTCCTTCCTAAGCCATATCCCAGAACAATCTCAGACCAGGATCTCAGCTCCAACATCACCCTGTAGTATGAATGACTTAGAAGCACAGCGGAGATGGGGGACACAGGAGCAGAGTTTCCTGGCCATAGTCAGCACAGGTCTGCAGCAAGAGCTCTGGTGATGCTCAGAGACACTCACTCTGTCCAGGAGATTACAAATCTGTGTCACCTCTTGCTCTGCTGATAGGACATGTCCTTGGACCTCATAGCAGCTTCAGCAACAGAGTCCTTTGGACCTCACTGTTGGGCAGGTTTGGGACACCAAGCACGCAGCAGCTTTGAGACTGAACCCCAGGAACAAGTGTTCCTGCTCCCTGTTGAGGGCAGGCAGCAGCCTCATGCCCACTGTGGCTGAAAAGTCCCCAAGCTTGTCCTGTACACAACAGTCAGCCTCAGTGCTACCCCCTGCTCACAGGGGTAGCACTCAGCTCCAGTTCCATCCTAAAAATCTGATCTCAAACATAGCATGGCAAAAATACAGCTCTTGAAGGTGATCTTGAGTCAAGATCATTTACCGTAAATCATTTCTGAGATGATTTAAAATTTATCTGCAATGAATTCACACCCTACTGCTAACAGGGTGTCAGAGACAGACTTGCTTATGGACACAGGGTACTTTCTCCAAAGCAGACTGTAGCCATCTCTCAGAAATCATCATACACCAGAGGCATCTTCTTCAATAACAAAGACCTCCAAAGAATCTTTAAAGTCTTGGGTTTGCTACAGTAAGTTTAAAGCCTGCAGCTGTGTCTTTGGTAGAAGAAGAGAGTCCAACAGCATATTACTGTGCATGCTAGTATTCAGGGAAAGAAAGATCCTGTCACACTGCTGTAATTAAGAAAGACCTAGTACCTCCAGTCCATGGCTAGGAGACAAAACAGTTGTAGCTACCCCTCTCCATTACTGTTTTAGATGTTTAAGGCACATTCAGTTGAAGCAGACTTACAATACAGAAAAACCAGTAAAGAGCAAAAGGAGAGAAAAATGCTATTTGCAGCTCTCACCTGCACTAGACCACAATCTAAAGCATCAGTTCCTAACTGCCCATAATCCGAGACTGTGTTTTCCAAAGGACATCTTTCCTTTTGGAAGTACAGCACATGCTTGGTGACACCTGCAGTAAGAGTTCCGACGTGCAAGTGCACCGTACCAGCAGCATTGACAGGGGCCATATTTCATTCCATATATATTTACTGATTAAAAGCTACATTACAGCAGAGCGCAGGTTGAAAGCACATGTACCAATAATACAGAACTAACCGCCCCACAGAGACCTGCCAGTTGTCACGTGCAAGCACTCAGATTTCCAAGCCTGGGACATTCAGATTAACAGCTAACCTTCTGCAACACCAAGCAGGTTAAAAGCAGATAGGCCAAATTAATAAACTCATCTCATCTCAATTCCACCCAATACAGGTGGGAGGGTCAAAACAACAGGGAAAAATCCCATGCGACTTTGAACACTTGTTTTGTCTGGCAACACCACTGTTCCACATTAACAGTCTTTGCACAGTTATTATCTGGTGTAACAACACACATCTTCATTCCCACCATGTCACAGCACAGGGATAGAATTAAAAATGTCACATTCACCAGCTCCCCACGTTGAAATCACATGGCTCCTGTATAGACTTTCAATTATGAAGGGGAGAGGCCAAGGGTGGAGGAGATAATCCATAAAAGAACTACTTCAAATGCAGACTACAGATGAGATTTCAGAAAAGCTAACTTAGAAGCCATGTGATGTATCTGTTGTTTTGATATCAAGGTCATTCATAACACAGACACTGTTTTCTCAAAGGAAGCCTTTAAATTTTTTTTCCCTATTTGTTTCTACAAATCAGCTGATTCTTGTTATAAAAATCCCACTAATTGAGTGCCACACAAACCACGAAAGAATTACTTCTCAAAGAATAAGACTGAGACAGATAAGGCACAACAAGGCAGCAAGAGAATCATGGAACCCTGTTTACCCTGAGGAAATCCTGAGCTAAAGCCCAACACAAGGCAACTTTAATCAGTTCAGCTTTCAGTGAAAGAAGGCTGGACTTGCCTGAACTGCTTTGCATTTGCTCCTCTGCCCCCAAAGGCTACACACTTGGTAGATGCTATGGATTAGCTGATTTTTTGCACCATGCACCACTAACTTCCGCATACAGGTGAGCTCAAGCCACACATTTTGGGAAGAGTACGTTATTCTTTTCTTATCAAAGTGTTACAATTCTGGTTTTAGCTATTAACTATGAACAGTGCTTTAATAATACATGTGTTTGTGAGGGATTTTCATCCCCACAAGCCTTCTATATTGACAGATCTTGAAGCTTGGATAGAAAGTGTTCTTCAGGGAAGCAAGAGAACAACAGGATAGCCTACTGTCCTCCCAGATCCATGACAAGATGCAAATTTCAGGGCTTCTGAAGTTGGCTGCCAAATATCCTGAGGGACTAATAGCAGTGCTTCACCACACAGCCGCATCTGAGGAATTCACTGGAAGAGAACTCATCACTGTTCTTCAAAAGTATCTTTCTCAGCTTGCAAGTGCTCAACCAGAGGACACTGGCTTTGTGCAATAGTCCTCAACCAAGTTTCAGAAGTGGGATGTATGTCTTGGCAAAAAGAAAGATATTTTCTTACAGATTTGGCCAAGCAAGTGGGAAACCAACAGCAAAACACTGATACCCAAGGATTAAAAAAAAAAAACAAACCAAAAAAACCCCGAAAAAAAAGAAAAAAGAAAAGAAGGAAATAAACCTCAGGATTTGTTTCTTCTCCACGTGTCTCCTATTAGGTTACTTCTTTTTATCTGTCTATACAGCAGAAGTAGGACTACCACACATCAGAGGAGTCAGGATTGCTCATTTCTGAAAACTCGACTGCATCCCAGCAGACAGTCACACAACAGCAATATGGAGAAATCAGTGCGCTTAACCTATTTAGGAATGGTAAGTAGAGAAGAAATGGAGCAACTCGAAGTATTTCCTGTTCTTGAGTCAGTGATAGCTCAGAAAAAGGTAAAGTTGAGATTTTATTCTTGTTCTTTAACCATCATCGAGAATGAGTAAGAATAAAAACTGTGATATTGCAGTGAATTTCAGCATGAAAAAACTGGAGGCCCCACATGGCTGTTACTGAAATGCCCTCCAAATGTTAACATCACCATCCAGATGACAACGTACTAACTGAAAAGTGCTGTGTCCAACACTAAGCCACTTAGAAGCACAGGATTAAACACATACCACCCTGGAGAAAGAGAAAGGTGATGACAAGGAGCCAAAAGCTAGGAACCGTGAGTTTATAAATAAAGGCAGGCACAGGGGTTAATCTAGCTAGTAAAATCAAGAACCATATAGATGGGTTCTGCAGCAGTTAAGGATTACTCCAATGCTATTTCAATCATTTCCACATGGTAAGAATAAAAAAAAATGTACAAAATACTTCTAATACTTTTCATTGCGTTAGGTGGTGTATGCACATGTTATATCATCAGCTTTGTGCTCCTTATTCCACTACAGACTAAGCAGAACCTTAAACTGCAGCTAATTAAGCAGAACCTTAATTCAGCAGGTTTGGATGACTCGCATCACAGTTGTTAAAGAACATCCTGAAACATTGTGTATTTTAAACATATTTTGAGCACATGGAAGTCATAGTGGCTGGAACAAAACCTGCTGATGTGCCAAGTATTTTTAGAAGTAAATAGAAAATTCTAACAATTATCTCCACTAAATTAAGAGAGAGATAAAATTAATCTGTATAAACTGGAAATTCTCCAGAACAGGCAGTATCTAGTATTATTGAGGGGTTTTTTTTTTAAAAAAGCATAGAAAATAACAATTATACTTTTACTTAATATGATTTTACTCATTAAAATGACATTGTTGATTTTCCATACAGAATTTAGCTTCACACTACATAATGATTTGATTAAGCTGAGGAAATAATATGACATGGATGACATGGATGCAAATAATCTCATGCAGTGGTGACTACATAGCCACAGGTATACATGTATGTTCCAGCTGAGGACTTGGCAGGGGCTGATCCTCGGTCCTACCGTGTAAGCACATATGTTAATGAGTGGAAAGAGCCTAAAATCATTACTTAGCAAACCTAAAGATGAAAAACAGTCTGGGACTGCTAAATAACTTAGAAGAGACCAACAGATCTGCATGGTTAAATAAGCTGCTCCAAACCATATAAGACAGACTTCGGTAGTACTGCCACACACACAGAGCAACACAAATGATGGGAACAGCATCCTGTGAAACCACTGATTTTGGCAGGAACTTCCTGGGTAACATGGAAAAACAGCAGCTGAGCACATTGTGCTGGAAAGGTCCTGTGGTCAAGAGAACTCGGAGAGACTTTGGATGGGAGATGCTCAAATGAAAAAAAAAAAAAAAAAGTTGTGTGGCATTTGACATTAATATTGTCAAAATTATAAGTTTTAATGCTGGCAATTCAAGAAAGCTATCAAAAAACTGGATCCAGTACAAAGAACCACCAAGAGGAGAATTAAAGGACCAAAATCTCAGCTTAGAGAAAGGCTCCAGAAGCACCATCTGTTCTCCTTAACGAAGGGAGAAGGTTAATAGGACAATCTGATCACAGTTTGCAAGTACCTACGTAAGGAACAGAAATGTGATCAAAGAGCTCTGTCCTTTAACAAATCCAGTCTTGTTAGGCAATACAAAATCAGACAAACTCAGGTCTGAAACAATGCATGATTATGATGGTTAACTCTATCAGTTAATGCTGATGTTGACAGTGTTACCAGTACTGATGCCCATCAGTAAGGCTGAACGCAGTACAGTAAAAGCATTAAAAACATGATGGGATGATTATTTTTTTCCTATCAACTTTCTAGGTAAAAAAGGAATTAATTCAGAGCAGCCAGGGAATTATTTTCATGGCGCAGACTTTGCATGAGCAGCTCCGTATATCCCAGGAGGCCCCTATAGCAGGAGCATCGCTCCAAGGTGAGGACTGTGCTGTGCCGCTGGGGACAGGCGCTGTCACTCTGTCAGCTCTCAGGAATGAAAGTTTGACTGAAGCATCTCCGCTGTACTGTGGTCTGGCCAGCATTCCCCCACCAAGCTGGTATTTATCACAGTACCTCATCCCTCAGCATCTCCCACAAAACGTGACTTTTGGGGGTAGAACATGCACATTCACTTGGAGCCCAAGCCCACAGAGCTTCAGCTCAGCTCACATCCTGCAGGACCCTGGACCATGCAGCAAGGCAATAGCTATAGCGAGGCATAAAATGAAGAATTCAATCCTTATTTAAAGAAATCCCATTTTAAGATTAAATACATATTATTGATTGTGTATTATTTATTTTTTTTAGAAGGATTGGAGGAGATGGCCTTCCTTCAAATGCGCTTTGGCTCTGGAAGCTGAGGGAGCAGAGCACCAGCTGCAGGAGCCCTACTAGTTCCCAATGTGGACCAGTTTTTTCTGGCTCAATAGCTTGTGTGGAGAAGAGCCCCTGAGGGGGCCTTTAGGATAAGCACACCCATATCACAGGCCTGGGCAGCCTATTTAACAGTCATCTTTTTAATAACCCAGCAGGGTTAAGGAATAAGTAATTTAACCTCTTCACCATGTTTTCTTAACAAGATCTTTGACTCTTGTGTGCCATGAGTTTGTAGGAGGACATTTTCTCAGGGCCAGGAATAAGAGCACAGAAGTAAATAGAGTTTGTTTTGCAGAGTATCATATACTTTGAGGGAGCCCAAAGGATGCAAGAGGTGTCTTGGGACTCCTCACCTCAAGCCCCAGTTCTCTCACCACATGCTATGACAGTACAGACCTATTCATCCTCTTCTGTCCTTTATACTTCCTGCAAAGCAATGCTTCCTGCCCCCTCCCCTGCATATAGGCACTGTTTTTAATGGGAATGCAACTATGGAGCAGAAGCTGATACCTCAAATCAGATGTGCAAGAAGCTGCTGGTGGATTTCTAGAGATGAGGGCCCTGGGGGAGAAGGGGAGGGAGAGCTTGGCTAGAGGCAGATGCAGCCTGTAGAGCAGCCAGCAGCAGGCTGGCTATGTGTAACCATTTATTAATTCAGTTTATAAGAGCCAGATCCTGGGAACAGCAGGGGGGAGTTGAACCCCATCCTATGTGTGGGTGCCTCATGCGGCAGCCTTCACAGGAAAGGGTCTGCTGGAAAATTCCCAGCCCAGTCCTGCTGCTGAGCCTGCTGCTCCACTCCTGCCATTCCTGCACGGAGCCACTGATGTTTTGGAGGGGGAGGGTGCCCATCCCTTTCTGGCAACACAGGCACCTCATGTAAATTCATTGAATAAATGCAGTCATTTCTCTCAGCTGATCCATCCCCACGTGTGCATGCTGAAGCTGTGCCAGACCCTCAATGCAGCCAACTCTCCCACAGTTCATCACTCCTGAAGGTGAAACTGTTCGTCACCCTTATCAGCATTTCCCCCTTCCCTTCCCCTACCTGCCCTAAACTGCCCTCCCTGAATTTCCTGGCCCTCCTTACTCACAGGAGCTTTGCTCTGCACAAGTCAAGATGCAACACTGTCAGAGCCTTGAAAGAGACCTTGGAGAGTAAAGGACATAATAAATAAAGTTATTTTAAGCTGAGGAAAACTGCATTTCCCGTAGAGGATGACTTCAGTCTCTAGAGCCATTGAATTTTTAGGCTTAAATCTGTCTCCTTGATAAGGCTTCATAGTAGCTGAGACCCATAAAGATGTTTCCAAAGCACCAGCAGACATACAGAACTAGAAACAAAACTGGAGCATCCTCACTAGATGCTCACGTGAGCTTCAGCTTCTGCAATCAGTCCATGTAAGCCTGTTAGTCATCTGAAACAGCACAACCTTCAGTTCATAATGGAAGAGGAAGGCTGTGCTGAATCAGCTGAAGCTGATCCTTTTCCTTCTATTTTGGAATAACCACCAACTCCTAGTCCCAACCTGGCCTGAAGAAATGACTCCAATTAAGCACAGGAGGGTCTGAATCAGCAGGGCTGCAGTCTGGAGCCCACTCTACCCTCTACTGACTCTGAGATCAATGCAGGTCTGCAACACCTGATCAAATCCCATAGGGCTGGCCAGAACATGAAACAGGTCTCCTTCCTGCAAGATGTACTTGTCACCTCCAGGTGCTGGTCTGAACAGAAGCCTCCACACTAACCATGGAAATCCAGGGCTTTCAGGGTCCATTTTGCTTTGTGCAACTTAACAAAAAAACACGTGTACAAAATATACTTCAGAATTCATGGACCCTAAGTTTTTATCCAGCTGTGGAAGCTCTATGGGTTTAGGTTTACATCCTCTTAACTTTCATTGACTTCAGCTGCTGTAGAAGCCTTACCAAACAGGAAAATGGGGGTCTGGTTCTCCAATATTAAGCATCTCAGAGTAAAGCAAGGGAGGTACTGACAGCATGTAGTGAGAGATCTGACAGAGGAAGAGATGGAAAGAATCTGTTATTTTAAAGAACACACAAGCAACCAGACAGCTGAAGAACCTTTTAATTAGAGACATTTTTCTGGCTTTTTGGGATTTGGGAAGGAAGTGATACAGGGATTTGTATCAAGCCCTTTTCCAGACTCAGCTATATAGCTCTAGCTCTGTATGCATTGCTAATGAAATGAAACATTACTTACTTTCTAGAACTGACTGGTGATTGAGAATGCCTTAAGCTGAGACTCTTCATATGGCTTTTAATTGCATTTAAAATAGTGTGCAATCATTTATCAAATCTGTTACCTTTCAAAGCATCTTCAACTTCATTTCTAAGAGGCACTACAGTCCCCAATCACTAGAAAATTCCTGCCCATACCTTGCCACCCTTTCACTGTACATTTTCACACCCAGGTCACACATGGCAGCAATGGCATTAGTAACTCTATGGAGACATCCACAGTAGCTTTAAAATAGAGTAGTTCAGACTTTTCAGACTTGCTTCTTAAAAAAGCATCTCTATATTTGGAACAAAACCCCAAATTCAAGCCTCTGAACAGCCAAAAGTTTGGCATTACAACTCTGATCCATTTGGTTCCCTCCCTGACTTCCTCTGCTCAGAGAAGCAGCTTTTTGCATCTGCTCAGCACAGGCCCTATGGCACATGCGATTTTACCATGCTGCAGGAGGCAGGAGCCACATGACCTTGTCAGTGGCAACCCTCCCATTGGTGGCATCTCACTCCTGAGAGGTGCAGCTTCAGACCCAGCTGAGCTCCAAAGAGGGGAACTAAGAGCCAAGAGCTAAAGGAAAGAAGCTTGCACATTTTTCTCCCTTCCTTGTGGTGCACAAGTCAAGCTGCCCATAGCTGGATCTTCTGAAATTGAGACTGGATTACCATTTGAAAAGCCAGAACATGAATCCAGCTAAAGGTCTCCAGGCAACTCAAGGATGCTCCTTTAACACAGCACATTGACATAGTATGTATCTGTGCACATCCTCCTCTAGCAGGAAAGCCTATGACACACCAAAACCCATAATTACTTCTTAGTTTCATAGTCCAAAAGAAGCCACTGTAGTAATCTGGTTTAACCTGCACTACAGAGCATAGTGCAGCATCTCTGGATATTTAAGAAAAGTTGTGTTTTGATCTCATTGGCCTGAGATCAGTGCTAACTTCAGTACAAGTAAATCTCCATACCTGCTTAGCTCTCTGAAGTCCTCACTCTCTAATGGGACAACATCACATTTACACCCTTCTGCATGAGGCTCCATCTGCATGCTTTAAACTCAGATGTGACACACTTGCTTTAGCACCTGTAACTACACCATAACTTTTTAGGATGAAAATTCAGTGTAGTCAGTAATATTTCACCAGTGAGCTCAGGCTGCCACAGCAAGGAGCTGAGCCCCATGCAAAGCTTTACAAACCACTACTGATTAGTGCTGCTTTGAATGAGCCACAGTCGTCTCTAACTGGCCTCAAGCTATCAGAGTGAAGAGGTCTGAGCCTTGCACCACTTCTGGAAACTAAAGGTGTCCAGCTTTGCCTAGTTCCTCACTGTTTTCCGTGCTGCCTTCTTTCATGCATCAATACGATCAACCCAATGCCTCCACATTTCCCTCAGCCTTAGAGAGCTTGTTAGTAGACATTACAGAAACATGTAAACCATTAACAGACTCTCTAAAGACATGTCCCCTGAAGGTGGGGATATTTTCCCTAGATGGTCACATTCAGCTCCTTTCTATATCATAACTGCCACTAAATCATTTCTAGCTAAGTAATACCCTGAAGGAATGATTGGAATCTGGACTGGAAGCACCAAGTATCATACACAGACACAAAAAGCCATAGTGCCTGTTAAGCATTTACAGTGTCAACAGGTAAATAAAAATAGTGACTGCACACCAAAAGCATAGTAAAGGGACAAGACTTGACTAAGGTCACAGAGCAAGTAAGTGGAAAGGCAAGATTATTACCAGGGTTTCCTGAAGTCACCCCAGCAGCTTTTTCTTTTTCCCTGCTCAGTTGCCAAACTGCTGAACTTGACCCTTGACTATAACTTCTTTGCAGACCTATCTTATTGATGCAAAAATATTAACAGTAAGGTGGAACCTGCACCACAGCTGCAGTCATCATCAGATATTCAGCAGCCAAGGGATAATTTTTCACTTCTGCATTCACATTCATTTGGGCTCCTCAGCTCCACAAATGTAGCCCAAACAGTAGTCACTCATTCACCATTTGATCCATAAATAGACTTGGGTTGGCAAGAAACAGGTCACCAGGAAAATGCAATTCAGCAGACAGAACCAGCACCTATCACTAGCCCCAAAAAACCAAAGTCACCCTTGGCAACTTCAAATCAATGGATCTACAATAATCACCCACCCAGTTCCTGATGCTGACTTGTTCATCTTGAATGCACTTACACTCATTAGCTCATCTCCATTGTTAAGACCCAACTCAAAGTCATTGTACAAATCTTGACTTAAGTACAGACTCAGAAGAATAGATTTTTTTCTAGCACAACTCAGAGAAGGTCCAACTTTGTGTCTATGTCCAGGTGAGGTTATTTCTCTCACACACATCCCACTGTCGATACAGACCAACTGAATAGAGCTGAGATTGCAGCTCTAACAATGAAGTGTTGATGCAGAGATTAGCTTTGAACTTACTTGTGTTACATTATAAATGTCAGAGTCAACTCAGAGCAAAAAAGGCACTGTTTGCAATTTTGCTCTGATTAAGCTAATTTGCTACCAGAGATAGTTCAGGTAATATTTGTCATCACCACATCCCATCAGTTGCATAGACAGTGTGGTAAATGGCTGCTGTTGCAGCAAAATTAATAAGCATGTACATTTCTATATAAAAAAAGATATATAAATATATATTTAAACAACACAGAGGATGTATATTCTAGTTCATTTTCATTCCTCTGGTAGTACCAGAGGAATTCTTATTACGAGAGGACAAAATAACTGCAAACCTGGAGCAATTCAGGGTGCCTTCCAACAGTGGTGTCGAGCACTGAAACAGCTCAGTGTACCTCTGGTGCCCTTCTGACACCTGACAGCCAACAGCTGGAACTGGTGGCTCTCAGGAGCTCCTACAGGGGAAAAGTGCTCCCAGGTGGCTCTTGCATTAACAAAAAAGGGATTGTGGTCAAAAAATACCTTTTAATTGAAGCTTAATTAGAAGGAGCAATCTTGATTAAATTTACTTGAGGAAAAGGTTCCTCAGGTCCAAGCTGGAAATAGGGACTAGTACTTTGAACAGATGGGGATCAAGGTATCCTCATCAAAGATAATTTCACTCTGTGTAAACAAGGAGTGGGAAAGTATCTATAATACCAAAAAAGCTGTGGGATAAAACATTGATTTCTAACTGCCAGTAAAATAACCTACAGCAATTCTGAGTACATGGATGCGCACACAGGCAGGATCAATTCCCAAGATCTCTGCTTGGATTTTGCAGACAAGAGACAGGCATTTGTTTCTCTGCTCACCAAACACTTAAAAGAGACAGAAAACCAAAAATTGTTTCTGAGAAGCATGTTGCTATTATGAGGCTACATCTTGTGTGGCTGTGCTGGCCAGAATCCCTACTGAGAGGGCAAGTTTGGAGTACTGACTCCCTGATTTGGTCCAATCTTGCAATATTGCAGCAACTGGCATGAAAACCCTCCTACCAGGCTGCTGTGGAGAAAGAGATTTACACTTGTCATATCCACAGAGAAATGTGGACCCATCACACAGACCAGCGGCTCTGTGCACAGATGTAGAAGGTCAACAGCTATATTAAGCAGAGGTACAAAGCAGTTCCCAAACAGCTTTTATTGTTCAGGCACTAACCTCAACCCCGATCTTACCAGCTACTATTTTCCTTGTCTTCCTGCTCACAACACCTCCAGTTTATATCTGTCAGATTAATATTACATATTTGTTTTAGAAGCACCTGGTTTTAACTTGTGAGTAATTCTAGCATCTCTGTATGTGGTACACTAGGAAGATGCCAGTGTTTTGGTATGCCTGCTGTGTCAACAAAGACATTTGGGGATCATGATAAGTGCCCTCCACAGCAGGTACTATCCAAAAGTTCAGAACATTTCATAAACACTAACTAAGCCTTAAAGCATCCACAGTGAAATATTATCACTCCCATTTCACAGATGGACACACTGAGGTCGTGATTTGACAGTGGACAAGGTTGCTTCTATTTCTGCTTCTGCCTCCAATTTACAGAGTGCCCTGGCACAGGTCACTGCACCAAACACCTCCCTGGTGCAGGAAAGCTTTTCTTCCTCACACATTTCCAAAAGCTTGGTCCAGGCCTGCTCCTGAATTTAACAGAGACACAGGACTCGGCACATCAGGAAAGGAGCACAGCTTTGCCAGCTCCCACGATGCCTTTCTGAGAGGCTGGTGGTCTGCAGGGCTTTTCCTGGAAGCCTGAAGTCCAGGGCTGTAACTGTGCTTAGCTTTTATCTGACATATCTAGCTTTCAGAGTCAAAGAGGAAAATTTAAATTGCAGCTCATAGGAGATGCATGCATGTCTATGTAGAAATGCAGCAGAAAGAACCCTCTTGAATTAGTTTTTAAGCCTCTTTTTAAAACACTTATCCCCACTTTTCCCCACATTAACCAGTCTGACAACACTGCTAGCACAAAATTACAGCCATGAGATACATTTCTCAGCAATTATTCTTCCAATTACTAAGTGAGGGGCTGTATGGAGACATGCAGTTACCAAATAGAGGCACTGCCACATCTCAAAGCTTATTTTATGCTCACCAGCTTATACTCAGATTTCCTTCTCTGCTACAAGCTGTTTAAAGGGTTGCTAACTTAAAATGGAAAATGGCTTTTCTAAAGCATTGAAGTCACAACAGAAAGCTCCACATGCCCAGCATATCAAGGCAACACACAGAGTAAGACAACCAAAATGCAGCATTTTCTTATTCAGCTTCCTAACACCTTCCTACCTCTGGAGAGCCCTCCTTCGCTCCCTACTTTCCCCTCCTGCCTGGCATATCTTTTGTAAGCCCCTCAAGCATTGTCTCAGCAGTGCTGCTTTGTTCTGGTGGGCCAGGAGCCTGCTGGAGGTGCTCAAGGGTTTTAGCATCCCCAGAGGTTCACACACCTGACCTGTAGTTTGCATCCTTCCTTTTCCCAGGCAGACAGATGTTGAGTACAACTGAAGCTATTAGGGAAGACAAACCAGGTTTCCATGGTTATGGGAGCCTGAGCTTCCCGTCTCAGGAAAAATGCAGTGCACGAACCACTGTTAGGAAGAAGCAGAAACAAGGCCAGACTTATGGGCAGCTGTGTACTATGGCTCCTTGATGTTTTACATGCAGGCACCAGGGAAAGAAAAAGAAAAAAAAAAAAGAAAAAGTGCTTTTCTTAACAGCTTGGAGTTCTGTGGGCTTACACAGCAGCAGTTCTATTGCACTTGTGCTGTGACAGTATTTGCAGTAAGTGGATGGACAGGCAGGGCTGTGTTTCTGGCCCTTGCTCACCTGGACAAGCCTCACTGCCTCCTAAAGGGGATCAGTGCTGCAGGATGAGGCATTTGTTACCAGAGAGCAAACTGTCAATTGATCTGAGCTGCCTGTCTCACAGGTGAGATGAAGCAGATTCAGGCTGCTCTCTGGGGCATGAATAAAGAGCTTGAGCACAAAAATCATGGAAAGGCAGAATTTGCAGGTGTGAATTTGCAAATCTTTCCCATTAAGTTAGAAGGTTTGGGCTCAGTGTGCTGCAAAAATCCACAATACTATCAAAATCATCACAAAATTATCACAATCCACAAAAAGCTACAGTCCTGTCCCTCCCCTCCTCCAAGCAAAGCATAATGCAGTTTCCTTCATGCTGTCCTGAAAGTGAAATCTTCTACAATCAAAAGCCCATGCTGCTTCAAACTGAAACACTGATGAGGCTGAGGACACCGATACAATGGAGAAGTGAGAACTGCAGAGGCCCAGCAGATTTCTGAGGCAGTGACTCTCCAGGGCACAGAACATCACAGCCTCAATCCCACTGAAGGTGCTGGAATAGCATCACAACCATGTTAATTCCCAGGCAAGGAGAATATTATTTCAGAGCAGAATAAAATAGATTTCAGGCTTGTTTTGAGAGCTCAAACCAGGGAATCACTTGATCACCTTTCCTCATCCTCCTCCTATACTCCTCTCTACAGCTGTGCAGTGACCACCTGTCCCAACATCAGCTGTTCAAATCAGCACTGCACAGGTATAGCAACACCTATCCCTGGTAATCAAACTCTTCTAAACACCTTGGAAACATGTGAATTCTGCACTGGCAAAGCCTGTCTGAGCAGCAGCCACTTGAAACTGAAGTCCATCCACTCTCGCCAGGACAGGTACCATGTATCTCCATCAGCAATAGGCACTGGTCACACACCCCTCCCAGTGCAATTCATTCCCCAAAACCACTGTCTCATTGTGTAGCACAGGGGCACCAGCAGATAACAAATCCTGGAACAGAGATACTTATCCAATATGGAATCAGATCAAGATAAGCCAATTACTTTTACACAGTGTCTGACCCTGATTTGCAATTAACAAATAAATTTAAATATTCTTTTCCCTTCTGAAAAATGCCAAGCTGTCTCAATCAATAATGCTGTACTCCAGTCCCTGGGACTTTCCAGCAGACCACAAAAAAAGGTTTGAGGGAAAATCTCAGAAGCATCCAAGAACAATGAGGACAGATTTCTCCTATGTCAGGGCATCTTTGGCTGATTTTGACCACTCAGGGATGACTTCACTTTCCAAAGAGTCACCTGTGGGACACTATTTGGCAAATGAGAATCTGTGGGGTGCAAAAGAATAAACACACATACCATGCCAAGACAGCATTCAGCTCCACATTAAAAATTCTCCAAACTGCCTAACTGGAAAATAGGCTTTCACGGATCCATATTCTGTAGGACAAACAATGATCTGGTAGTTTCTTTAATTGCACCCTACTGCATATTGCAGCAGACCTAAGCAGTCTCACCATATCCACACAAAATAATTACTGGAGCTCAGAACCCTCCCATCAGGGTGTCTTAGGCAAGTTGCTTGTCGAGGCAGATATTTGAGACTCTACTAAAATATTTTGCCTTAGTAAGGGTTATTCCTAAACAATTAGCTCCACTCTCCTCAAGACTGTATATTATTCTAGGTCCACTAAAGCGCCCAAGAAGGACGCGAGACATGTGCATACAAGAATTATGGGCAATACACACTCAGGGTAGGGATTTGACCCTGCTCTTTCTCTAGTTACCTCCAGAATGGCCAGAAAGTAATTTCTAAAACTCTGCTGGCCAAATCCATCTGAGAGCAACTCATGAGCTGCTCAAGCTGCACAGCATCAAATAAATGTTTTTTTAATTTGTCCAGCCTACCATTAACTGCAGTGATTTTTGTGGCATTAAGTGTGATCTGCTTGACCTTCTTGCCCTCAAATACCTGCAATAAAAAAAAAAAATAAATGCAGTAATTGCTGCCCCTTGCAACCAAACCTTGTCTGTGTATTCCAACCCAAGTACAGTTTGGCAACAGCTCACTGGCAACTCCTTAGGACACTTAGGTGTATCTGCTGGAGTTTCTTTCCTTCTCTTAGGCAGAGATATAGAAGGAAAGCCACATGCACAGAGAGACCTTGTGAGCACTGCTACTCTGCAAGGGGCTGCAGGTTCTTGTATGCACTGGAAGGAAATTCCCCCCATCCCACTGGGCATCGCTGCTATTGCCTGACACGCTAGCAAGGTGAGTGGAGGTTGGGGTTGTCATGCTTGTTTCCTCAAATGACTACGCAAAGACTGAAAGGATAGAACCTCTAGATTTATCAGATACTTCTCAATATAATCCTTCCATGTAATATGCTAATATGCAGTGGTTCAAAATAAATCAATAAACCCAAGTAACCAGAGGAGGGGCTTTCTTGATGACAGAAACATCCATGAATGTCTTTCTGGTTGAGCTTCAGAAGAGGCCATGGAAATCTATAAATAGGTATACATAGTGTTTCATACTCAAAAACGAGCACAAGGATGAAGTACAAAGGCAAGCTCATCTGTAATGCTGGTGCCGAGTGGTTGAGAGTGCTGGCACCTTCTTTTCTGTCATTCACATGGGGCAGGAGATTAAGTCAGTCCCTAGACGGTTAAATAGCTTTTCAGAGGTAGCGTTGGCACAGGGCAATACAGCGAAGGGAGCAGGACCCCACTGTACCACAGCACGTATCACAGAACTGACACTTTTCACAGCCTTTCTCCCACTGCTCGGCACAGAAGCCACGGTTTGTCTCACCAGCACTGGAGATCTGGGAGGAGGCAAGCCCTCCACAGCACGGTCCTGGATCCAACACTCTCACCCAGCCAAGAACTAGACAACTCCAAAACCCACCCAGCAGCCTAGTCTCCATCTGCACAGTCCAACCCTTTGCTGGAGGGGCTCCCAACCAGGTACTTCCACGAGCAACAGAGGGGCTGCTACAGTACACTACACCTCCACAGCAACTAAGTACAGACCACCGTTTCACAAGACTCTGGGCTGAGAAAAGACAGGCACAAGCCTGGAAAAAAGTGAGATTGCACCAGCTTTGGAACCATGTCATAGGTAAGACTAGCTCTGCAGCTGCAGGATCACCCTGGAGCTCTGCACTGACTCAGGTATCTCAGTTTGCAGTTCAGGACAAACCTGCTTGTTTTCATCTGTCCCTCGGCAGCAAGGGCCACCACCCATGCTCAGAGAGGAGCACTGCCCCTTGGTTTTAAGATACCACCACAAAAAAAGCACCCAGGACTTAAACTTAATATGCCATAGTACTGCCAACCTACCAAGCAATGGTTCATGCAGGGAATATATTACAATAATGTTTTCATGTCCACCCTGGGCTTCTGACTTGTTTTCAGGCAGAATTTAACTCTCAACAAGGGTTTTAGACTTACACAAGAAACAGCCTGTCACCTGGGTACATTGCCTGCAGATAACCGGCCACCAGGACAGATTTACACAAACTTCACAAATCATTTCTGCTGGCATACATTGCTTTTTGAAGAAAGTACACACTATAAAACAGTCCTTATCTTGAGTCTTTTTCTTCAAGTGTCGAGAAGTGTCTTCCTATTTGTTTGTTGCTTTTGAATACTATCTGAGCAGAGATGAAACAGCCACTGATATTGTGAACGCTATGCATAGATCTTTGAGAAATATCATCTTTCAGACAGAGCAATCAACCACAAAACACTGAACTACTGAGAGTGAACAGTTTGAACTTAAGAGTAAAAGCAAAAACCAAAACCACCCAGGTTTACCTGTTATTTTCTGAATGGAGGAAGTCTAAGCTTTCTAACAAATTACTAAATTGCTACTCTTCATAATAACAGGGGGATCAGGAAAGCTGTTGTTATCTTTTTACAAAGTATATCCTTATATGTGTAGGCTCAGAAATGAACACTATATATTTTTATATACCCTTTTCTGTAACAGACAGCAGTATCTCCTACATATAGATACTTCTGTATCCTTCCATTTCTATTAATTTCTTGGGACCTCAGGTCCTATCTATTGAAAGACACATCCTAGAGAACATGCACTCGCCTCTAAATCGCTGAGCAGCTCCCACCCATCTCTGGGAAGAATACACATTTGAATCTGCATTATGTAACTGTTCCCCTGGACTCCTTGATTTTCCAGCAGGTAACTTGTTTTTGAAGCTGCAATTCAAAGGCTGGCTTTGAAGGCTGGGTTACGCCTCTGAGCACACCCCCCATGCTCACCACCCCGAACAAAGGCATCACTCTGTCCTCAGCACACTCCTCCTCTGTGTCAGTGTTACTCTTTCAGGGAGGCTGATGCTTGGAGGCAGTTAAAAGCTTTGCAGGTAGGGCACTGAACTCCAGTTTGTAAGGCCCACAGTACTCCTGTGAGGATGGTCAGTATGCTGGCAGGTGGAGGGAGAAAGTGAACACCTAAGAGATCTAGCCTTCTCTTAACACCACAAAAAAAATCTTAAATCTAACAACTGCAGCCTGTAATCTCTGTAAGTGCATGCCTGGGTCAGTAGTGGGAAATACCCTGTCTCCTCAAAGCCCCTAAACCCTATGAAGTGCTGTAAGGATGCATAAATACTGTGCGGACTTACTGCTGTTCTAAGCTGAGCTTCCTACTATTTCTTTATGCCAAAGGAGGGCAACAGTAGCACCCTCCCTCAGAGACAAATCATCTGCTTATGAATCAGGTCCACAGATACATCCTCAACAAGCCCCCAGGCTTCCTTCATTACCACCATTGAGAATTGTCTTTTGGATTTCCTCCCCCAGCATTATGCAAGAAAAAATCCGCATTTTCAACAGTCTCAGCAGGGTAACTGCAATGAAGTATCCAATATAGGGCCAAATAAGTGTTCTGCCATGTTCAACTAACCCAAAATAGTTCAAGAACATTTTTAATAAATTCATCTGCCTTTCCCTGCTAACACACTGCTTCAAACTTGCAGCTCATACCCCCATTCTCCTCTTGAGGTAGAGTCCCTGGAGAACTACATCTTCCACATTGCAATGAGGAGTCTCCCTGTCTTTCATTAAGGATATTAACTTTCTGATGTTGTAGCTCAGAGTATCATGGAAAAGGTGTTTTATTGCTAACTGTGCTAGAATGAGAGTTATCCTAGAACTCTGACCTGGAGCAAGTTGCTTCTACTCTATGCCTCCTTTCCCTTTTTAACACAGATAATGCTCTTGGCTTCCTTTTTGTAGCCATGATACCCATGAATGTGAAGAGCTACACCACAACTTAGTGTTGTACTTAGTGTTACAAAGGCTTGCATTTCACCAGGCAGACTGACTTGAGGAGGAAAGAATGGAGAACATTTGCCAGACTTAGCTCCAGAAGCCATGTGTCATTAGTAGAAAATACTGAGGTCAAGGAGAATGAAGCATTTTGGCTCTTTTGGCAAAACATTAAATGTCATGTGAACATGTGCCACCTGAGCACCCTTGAGATGTTGAGCTGGTTTTGAACAGAAGTGTCAAAACAAAGCAACTCAGTGTTGCTGAACTGACTCCTTTCATGTCCCACAAATTTCTCATTCCATTTTTTCCTCAGTCCAGGCAAAAGCCAACACTGAAACACTTGAAGTACCCAGGCGATGGGTCTCCAAAAGTTATTCAAGTCTATAGCAGGCCTGAAAGTCTTTGCCTTTGACAGCTTTTCTCATTGACTGCTGGGACAGTTGCTGAATATACAAGGTGAGCTGCCTTACCCCAAAAGTGCTTTAACACCATAAGGAGCTGACACTGCTTGTTCCTGGCTGGGCTTTGCAAAAGAACAAAATTGAACATTTTCAGAAAAGGATTTTGATTTCCTGGAGCTCTACCCTGTACTGGTAAAATGGTTAAATTATTCAAACAGACAATGTTGGGTACAGAGCATTACACACATCTTTGCTTAAGCACCAGCAGCATAAATACAAATGCATAAGAGCTTGAGATTTTGACTTGAGATATGGCAGTTCTACTGACTGGCACAGGTAGGTTTGCCAGAACAGGTATCACAGCAGAAGTCAAAGGCAACATGACTAAGGACATACAGGAAAAGCACCCACTGATGCAGATTCTTAGTGACTTGGGCCCCTTGTTCCTCAATGCCAGACGCACCCCCTTATGCACGGATCTTTTAACTCGTGGCGTACTCTTTGGCAGGGTTTGGTGAGATGGACTCACTGATCTCTCTGGAACAGTCCCAAATGCATCCACTACCCACAAACCCAAGCCAACTAGTACCTGAGAGACCTCAAACATTAAAGAAGCACAACTCTCCTAAACTCTGTCATTCAAAATTCTGAGTCCCCTCCCCTCATAGAAAGGTGATTAAAACTAGCCACCTGTTAAAGGCACACACTTCCACACACAGCCCTGGGTATTCTCCTCCAGTGAAGATCCATAAGGAAAAGAAAGAAAACAATTATATGAAGAATAATGTTCTCTGACACCATTTCTCCATGTTTCCTTTTCTATTACTGCAAATATTTGTCTTTGAAGATCTTTTTCTGCATGAAAAATGAGACTTACTGTGCATGGAAACTTTACAGGTTATTACTCCAAACCAACTACCCTATTTTAAACTTAATAAAATAAGGTTACTATAATAATTTTATGAAATATCCATAGATTTTAAAATTAAGAGTCAGATTAATGTTTATAAATATATAAAGGGTGAGTGTCACGAGGATGGAGCTAGACTTTTCTCGGTGACAACCAGTGATAAGACAAGGGGCAATGGGTGTGAGCTGGAACACAGGAGGTTCTGCTTATACTTCAGAAGAAACTTCTTTACAGTGAGGGTGACGGAGCACTGGAACAGGCTGCCCAGGGAGGTTGTGGAGTCTCCTTCTCTGGAGACATTCAAGACCCACCTGGACACCTTCCTGTGTGATCTCATTTAGGTTCCTGCTCCAGCAGGGGAACTGGACAAGATGATCTTTTGAGGTCCCTTCCAATCCCTGACATTCTGTGATTCTGTGATTAAATGCGAGATTAATAATATTTTCAGAGCTCTATAAAGATTCTCTGATATTTAAAAGTGTTAAATGTTTTATGTAAGTGAAACGTCCCTTAAACTGAAGGATTTAGATCCCACCAGAAAGTGCATATCCATCAGGCTTTATCAGTAGGAAAAATATTAGGATTATCTTCAAGACAGAATTCTAGCATATCCTGCAAAACAGTGCAAACAAATGAACAAGCCCTTCAGTTACAGCTAATAGGAACATTACACACGCAGTCTGAAACGTGAAGAGGGCAGTGATGCACACTGGCATTCGATCACTTGTAACTTCATTTACCATTCAATGGAATTTCCATCTGCTGGGTCTCGCAGCAAACCAACTATAAAGCAGTTATGGGATCCCAAGCTTCTGCCATCCCAGTGAATGTGAGATTGTAAAGCAGGTATTGGAGCTGACAGCACAGGAGGAGAAAAAGATGTTATGAAATGCCAGATAATTAGCAATCATAACAAAAAAGTGACAATTACATGGACTGCTACTTCAGTCCCTTCATCTTTGTTTCTATAAGGATGTCCCTCTGGGATACAGCACACAAATCAGTCTATAGGATGCAGCACACTTATGGAAACAGTTTTCAGACAGCTGGGGTTTTTTCCAGTGCTTTCTGCATCACCATCTTTACTAGGGACAAGATTAGGGCCTTTGTCTGAGGCATAGGAGGGACATCCCCATATCATACCCACAAACTACTGACTACACATACAGGCCTAGCAACAGCCAAGAGGAAAATACACAGAACACATATTACAACAGCAATCACCTGGAAGAGGAAAAAAAAAATAAACACAGAAGCTTCCTAATGTCCTTGCCTATCATGCCAAACAGATCAGATGTGCTTTCATCCTTCTACAATCTTTGACCATCACTCAGGATGCTGCAGCACTACCGTGTGTCTCCAGGCCTGACACTATGCTCTTACCTTTTGTTATTAAACACTGCTGCTCTATTTGTTGCCAAAGTGCTAAAAACCAATAGGATCCATCATCCAAGTAATAACTGGCAAACTCTAACTTTGCTAGTCATGATGGCAGCTGGCATGGGATGTATCTCTCCAGTTAAACTCATCTGAGATGTTTCAGAGAGCACCTTTGAGCTATGGACTTCAGAAAAAGGAAGAGAGGGAAACTAACAGCACCCCACTAGGCTAGAGGTAAACAGAGGCTTTAGTAGTAAAATGGCTCAAAACCTTTTGGATTAGGAGAAAACAAAACATCAGTGCTCTAATTTCAGGGCTCTGTCACCTTACCAATCTTCATATCACTCAGTAGCACCGTGAGGGTTTAAAAGTGATTTCAACATATGAAAATTCAGATATAGGATTTAACCCAGGAGCCCTGCTGCTCTGTGCCATCCACTTCCTTATCACCAACTAGACCTCCTTCCAAAGCCCCTTAAGATCTCTGGCCAACACCACAACATCAATACCTGGATCCAACCACTCCCAAACTGCAAGCACTACCCATGTAAGGTCTCAAATCAGCAGGGTAAGACACTAAAATCACATTGGGTTCCTAATACAGTTCCTACATAAGGTACTGAAGACATGCCTCTACCCCAGAGCTAAAACACGTCCTGCTCAGGCACCAGCCAACCTCCCATTTAACAAAGTACAGAGCCATACTGACATACAGTCCCCATGCACAGTAACTCCATTAACCAGAGGTTTCTGTAGCCATTCTCCCACTGTAGAGCACAGACATAAGGGGCTAAACCCAGGTGATTTCCAAGCTGGTGTCTTGGACTTGGCACAGCTGTGTGAAGCCCTGGCTCTCCATTCTCACACTTTTTTTGCCAGCAGGGGCTGAGCTGAGAGCCAAGAGGTTTCTTTTCCAGAGGAGCAGGAGCTGATTTATTGCCTCATGTAGCTGTAACTAGCCCCTCCAGGAATACAACCAAGAGTCCAAGAGGTCTTTCAGTGAAAAGAAAGGATCTAATACCAAATCTATCCAGTTTTCTCATATCAAGGGAGTTCACTGCCCATGCTTCACTATTTCTGGATTGCTCTGTCATCATCTGGGGTCATAATTAGAGACAATCTGATTGCATTTTCCCTTCAAGGAGGTACATGAGCTTTTCAATTCATTAGACTCAGGGCATTCAGCAGCCATTGGCGGAGAGCCACCTTGGTCACTATTTCTGGTACCCTGCAGCATCACTATAAATATATATAGTTCATAGCTGGTGGTGCCAACTGGGGCTATTCTGGGACATGGGGTGAAAACCATGTAGTTCCCAAACCAAGACAGTGCATTCTGGTTTGAGTGATGCTTTTTTGGTAAAGCCAAAAGATAATTCATCCAGCTGAGGACAGATCAGCCATCTTCATGGAACAACTTCACATGGCCTTGGCAAGGCATTTGAAGCAGTAACCACTGGCAAAGTACAGGTAGAATATTTGCCTTCAACATCTGCACAGAAATACTTGATATAGTCAATTGTAACACTTGCAATTTTGTGACCAGTTCTGTTGAACTGTCCTGGAAAAAATAATGGAAAAATACCATTTTTAGAGTTTTAAATGAAGAATTACTGTTTGTTCTGTTTAAAATGGTTTTCGGTCTTCAATTTTTTTTTTTAAGGAAATAATTTCAAAACAAATTCAAACTATATGTTAGTTAAGATTTAAACACAGTATTTTAAAAGAAAAATATGCATGATTTTCTGACTATGTAGCTCTCCTTTCCTGGCCAACAGCACTGTTTCTCTTTTACAAAGGAAATTAAAATGGAAAGCTGGAAACAACCACTTCCCCCATCAACTTAACCTCCATATTTCAACAAATAGAAGAGCTATAAGGTTGATTAGGGAAAATAATACAAGAACTAAAAACAAGGATAAAACTTTATGGTCCATATGTACCTCCACCTGGAAAGGCCTTAAAAGTATCACAGAATCACAGAATGTTAGAGATTGGAAGGGACCTCAAAAGATCATCTAGTTCAATCCCCCTGCCAGAGCAGGAACACCTAGATGAGAGGTCCTTTTGCTAAGAAATAACTGAAATCTCAATTGTCTGACATTTAAATCTAATATTGGCTTTTGAATTGCTATTTTAATGGTGTGGTTAAGCAGCATGAATACAAATGTATTATGCAGAAATCACATGAAATCCACAGTGCCTCAGAGGTCAGTAAGAGTATCATGATACCTCCTTACAAAAACAGCACTCAGTGAAATTGTTTAGCTGAAAAACACAAGCCTCTAATATCAGTTGTGTTGTTTGTAATACCTCAGGTGTTGACAAACTCTCATGGATCCAAGGCAGGACTCATCTGGACAATGCCCATAAAAATGTGCTTTAACCTTTGGTCAGCCCTGAAATGGTCAGGCAGTTGGACTAGATGATCATGGTAGGTCCCTTCCAACTGAAAATATTCCGTTCTATCAGTAAGTTCAGAGTCCAGGAAGTCCTTGACTGATCCAAATGGTAAGAAAAAAAAAAAAAATACTGAGTTCAATCCTGAATTGGACACAAACTTCAGGAAATGGGATTTTCTGCAAAATAGAAAACCTGGTTCTTAGGCAGCTCCTTTGGAAACAGGAAGGAGAAGAGGCAGATGCTTACACCAGTGTTCCTGACAGGCAGACGGCCCAGCAATGTCATATGTTATCCTTTACAAAACCACTGACCACTACCCCAAAGGCTGAACAGAAGTCCTTACACTAAGAAGGACTGCCCGCAAGCAGGTATACTGCAGGAGACAGAGCCTTCACACATCTGAGGAGCCAGGGAGAAGAACAAAGCACTAAAGACCTCCTGGGTGCCCAGCCAGGCTTCAAGCCCAAGTCCAACTTACAAAATTGATATGAAGCTACAAGGGAGAGACAGAAGTGGGACATGTCAACCTACATGGTCCTTCCCAATATTCTCCAAGCCAACAGCTCACCACAGCCCCTTTCAATATAAGATGGAAAGCTTTATTCAGGACATGCTCTGTTTGGTTTGGATGACTAAGTTGCTGTGCAGCTTCTGGTTAATAAAGATGACTTCAGGAAGACAAGAGCAGTAAAACAGCTGAGCACCAGTCTTGCCTTTGAGATTACCAAATATAAACTCATGCTCCACATGAGCATAATCTCATTTCAGTGGTGGCCATACCAGCTTTCATGGTGCTGAGATTCAGCAAGACCCTTCTGGACTCACTGTTCCTGAAAGCCTTTAAATAAAAAATGAACTGCCTGTGTTTTTGTATGTATAGCAGTGTGTCTATAACAGGCTAAAAAATTCCTACCATTTGACTGACTTGCACAGCACAGAGCGTTGCTTGCACTAGAAGATCCCTGTGCATGCAAAGCTCAGCATCAGCCCCAATACCTTCTTCTCAGTTTCACAGACAGCAGAACATGAGGCTAAATTCTGCACCCAGTTCTGCTGTCATCAACCTTAGGGTGGTACCACAGAAGGGACAATTTTATCAAAACCAGTATTTTCTTACTATAAATAATTAAGATTTTAAACACATAATGTTCTTTGTCTCTGTATACTGCCCACGGCTGCGTGCTTGCATTGCTTCAGTATGTCAGGCTTGTCCTCACTATTTCTGGGAATCTTCTAATCAAAGGAGGTGGAAAATTCAACCCTAGCTTTTTTATTTAAAAAAAACACCACAAAAAAACAAAGTCTTGCTGTTCCTGGATGGCAATTTTTTGGGAAGTGAATGCACTATAAATACAGTTTAGGTAGAAAAGCCTGAAACAGATGTTACTGAGAGATGAATCATGCAAATAAAACTGACAGGTAATTCTAGATATCTGGTAGTATGTTCAGTAGCAATGGCAGAGACATGTCTCAGCATAGAGCCACTTATAAGTATACTTAACAGTCATTTTTAAGATGAGGTGGATATTCTGACTTTTGAAGATACTATATAGCAATTTTAATAGCAGTTGCTAACACAAAATCCTCAAAGCTATATAATTTGTGCCAATAAAGTAAATTGCCTTCAAAGTGGCAGGAAGGAAATAAAACATAAACAAGCTGTTATTTTAACATTCCCTAGAACCAATACAAAATTACTTCTTCAAACCTTTACGACTTCTTTAGTAGTTAATAATTAAGGTCTAAAGGCATTTAAATAGGTCTAACACCATATAATCAGTATTATTTCCATTGTGTTTTCAGTTAGGTAAGGCATTAAAGACCCAGTCTTTGCCTACTGATCAAACAATGCTTCTACCTACACAAGTGCAAACCCAGAGTAGCTCCACAGGCTTTATTTAAAGTCTTGACTGGAAGAGGAGACTCAGGACAGTAATTTTAAGCTCCTCTGCTGATTTCTCCCTCACTTCTCATATGGCAACAAAATGGCGACAATTCACAGTATGTAATTTCTCCACTGGGACACACTGATAGGAATAAAAAGTTTAAAAATTAACAGCTGAATTCGTCAATGCAATTATTTGATAATGTATGGCATTGGTTAACAGGCAATCTCAGAATACCAGAAGCATTGGTCAATACTAAAAGGGAATATAAATTTAAGGCTAGAAAATATCTCAAAAGCTCAGGTTCAGCCTTCAGAGAGATCAAATATGCTGGAAATACTACAGAAAGCAGGTCTTGCTGAGGAAGCTTATTCTACTGTCAAATCAGTTACACTGCAACAGCTTGTTAGTATCAAATTAGGAAATCCAAGTCTTCCTTTATGTACAAGTGTTTTTTTTTTTTCCTCCATATACTAGAAGGTGCTGCATTCTACATTTTTCCTCATTTTGTTGGTATCACTGCTGTTTCCTTCTCACAGTAGGTTGGAGCCACTAGCATTTATAAGACTGAATCTGGGGTTATTCTAAAGCAGCAGTGAAATGGATACTTTTGCATCGTAGCAAGCACTGTGTGTGCAAAGATTCTCGAGTAAAGAATTAATCCATAATGTACGTCTTTTCCTAGACAAAATTTCAGAAAACTAAGCTGAATCTCAAAATAGCTTCACCTATGATGAAAGAGCCATTCTGGACATCTGGAATATTTTGGTGTTTTGTATTTGTTTCTTATCATTCGAAAGCCATTGCTACTAGATACTCTTAACTGAAGGTCAGACAAGTTTTACACTTACTAAAGCTCTCCCTCAAAATATACATTCAGGACTGCACATCAATAAAGAATGAAGCTCCAAAGGCTGTCCTTTAAGGCAGACATTTATTCCACTGCTGAATTTAATACAAGTCTGATCTTTTGAACTGCACAGCCACCTGTACCTCCTCCCTTCACCCCATAAATCACAACCACATTCCAGCCACAACATCTGGGTCCAGCTCTTCAGTGCCCTAAGTAATAAAAAACACTCAGATATGAGAAGGGGGTACAGACCAGTATGTGAATGGGAGGGGGGAAAGGCAGGATACAGAATTCAGAATGAGATGTAGAGTCCAAGCTCCTCAGCAGGGTCATGTCAGAGACCAACATCAGCTGGAAGAGATCTCAAGGTCTCTAGCCCAACATTTGCTTGAGTAGGGGCTATCACAACATTTGAGCATGCCCATCCTACCAATAACTCTTGGCTGGCTGGACTTGGAGAGAAAAAATAAAAACAAAAAATCAGTAATAGCACTTTATGTTGGCAATAAACATGGCGTGAGAGACTTCATGATGTGACTTCTTCAGGTTTCAATCTTTCTGAAGAGGCCTTCTTGCTTGTCAGCCTCTTTCGGAGATAGCATTAAATTCAAGCAAAGTGTTTTTCCATTAATAATACATTCTCAGTGACTGAGAAGCAAGGCAACTGTCCCTCATTATACCAATAAAACATTCAGCACTTCTGGTTTTTCTTTATAAATCCTCCAAGTAGCTATGTTCAGTAAATTAACCTTACCTATTGAAGGCTGACAGCAGATAAAGCCAGCCTAAACCAGCTTCCAGAGGGATGAAACACAAGAGGAAGAAGCACAGCTCAAGAAAAAACAGTTTTCCAAATCGGAAATTCTGCTCTCTACTTTCCTAATTTCTTGCTTTGCACATGCTATTAAAAATAGCAAGTAAAACGCCTTACTTCTGAGAGTACACATCCTGGTGCATACATAGCCCTCCCTCAGCCGTGCAGCCCAAGGCACGTCGCAGTATTGTTCCCACACTCTATTGAGCGGCCATCATCTCAAGCCACAAGATCTCTACTGAAACATGACGACACCATAAATAGTTTAATTCAATCTGAAGGAAAAAGCCATAGCTTTCAATGTGTATCCTGCATAAATATCAAATCATAAGGTTCATCCAAATCTGGGACCTGGGAGAAGAAACTCAATGAATTAGCGTGATGATTTGTACTCTTATTGAGTATAAAGAACACTTAGAAAAAACAGAGATATAGGAGCTATAAAAAAGGAAACATCCTTGTATCACTGTCAGGAAAATAGTAAACTCTTTCTTCAATCATTTAAGTATAACAGCATTAATAAAATCTTTATACTTTGAGTGAAAGCATTAATTATTATGCCCATCAGGAATATTTTTCATTGTCAAATTGCATTTTACCATGCTAATAAACGCCAAGCTTTGCATGTAAAAATTAATCATGTTATCTCTTTTATAGGTCAAAAGATACAAACTAAAATAGTTTCTGCAATTCTAAATAACTAGTTTTTGCATATCAGGTTTTATGGCACATTAGAAATGAATGCAATTCAGACAGGATTTGAATAGCTGAGTAGATGGAGAGGGAAAGATAAGAGCAGATAAGAAAAACCTTGCGGTAAGCTAGGCCTTTTGAAAAAACCTGCTGAAAGAAAAAATCAAGTTTCTTTATTTAAATTTCTGGACCCTAAATGAACTAAGGATGAAACAGTTGTATACAGGTCATTACTCAAAGTGTCCACAGATTACACGACTAGCCACTACACATATAAATGGTACATCAGAACAACTTAATGCATTAAAAAGTCATTTAAAATTACTCCAGCATTTCATTCAGGCTAAATTCAACTTCCACGGCTCCCACATAACTTCTGGAAGTGGGATGGAGGAATTTGTCTGCTTCTTGGGTATTTTAATAATAGCCAGATGACTAAGTCCTCCTCTCATTTTTATAACTTTTAAGCCTATTACTAGGGTCCTCTTTCCCCTTTGTTTCAATAATACAGTGGGTTTGTAGGCATGAAGGCATACAAGCATGGCCACCTTTCCCTCCTCATTACAAGGCCCATTAGAGCACATATGCTTTCTGGGGTACCATGTCTACTTCTCCCAGCATCAGATAGGCTTGGGTCATCCTCTCATCCAGAAGTTGCAGATGCTGGCCCACAGTATTTCAGCAGCTACCAACTGATGTTTAATAAAGGTATTGGACTTATCTGCTGTTCTAGGTGGCAGCACGTAGCCAAGGTTTGCTTATTTGCTAGTCCCACACAGCAATTTGAGCTCTTGGCACCTCTGAGCCCTCCCAGGACAGAGTCATATTTGTGTTGTGTTTAATGTGATTTCTAATGTAAGAGGAATGGACATTTCACTTGCTTTCTGAAATGCATTAAAGAAAAGTACGCATGCAGTGTTAGCTTAGTGCCTTACACTCCCCTCCCACATCTTCAACAGAGATCAAGTCTGAGGCAGAGGAGCAAAGAAATCTTCACACCACCTCACTCCAGCCTCAGGTTTAAAGTGTTAAGGTCAGCCAACCAAAATGTTCCCCTGCTATACAGAAAGCTCGTACCCACATGGAAATCTACAGCCAGAGGCATGGTGAAGACACTAAAACAATAAGGCTATTTATTTACATCCCCAAATTTGCTTTGCTGTGTCGAACTTCAAGCAGCCAGTTTGAGAACTGCTGGCCTCAGTAGCATGCCCTGGATCTCACCCAGCACATCACTGTGAAAGGCAGAAAGCACTCAGCTACCTTCTCTATGAGAAGCCTTTGACCATCTTGACAGAGGTGCAAGCATTCCCCAAAAAAGGGAAAACAGTTTCATACCAAGAGTGACTGTGCCACTACTTGGTTTCCATTAGAAAAAGGTAACTGAGATGACTTGTGTGACCCAGCCTTTACCAAAGCAATCTTCATTACTTCAACACATGCGTTCAACACTATGTCCTGCAGGCTCAGCTCTAACAAATGCGCAATGTCAGGAAGATGTGTGATGAGGTAGGTTTTAACGTGAGCATCCCAAACAGCTTCAAGACATGAACTACAGCTGGGATCACTAAGATCTCTTCTTTGATCATTGAAGAAAGCCATGAAGGTGAGAACAGTGCACAGCAATCTCCCGAACTGCGTGTTCTCACTTGCCACCCTCTCTCACCTTGTCCACAAAGCCCATTTGCAATCCTAACATTCATCATCTCTTGTTGGGCTTTGATCATAAGTTCTTCAAGGTGAAGATTCTGTCCTTTACAGGCATAGCAAGTGGACAGCTGTGCAGAGAAAGCTGTCCCACAATGCTGGGTCTGGCCAAGGAGGCTTCCGAGCAGCTCTGGTGGGAAGAGAAGGATCAAACCACCCTGCCCAATCACATACCCACAAAACAGCAAGACACGAAGAGCTCAGACCTGTTTTCCAGTCCTGAGAAGGGCAACTTGGTGCCCTTCCTATTTTATAGACCCTCATTTAAAGACCTGAACATTGCATGCCTATGAACAGCAGCATCGTCACTTTCCTGCAAAAGCAGAAAGCCTGCTCCCAGCCTTTGTGACAGGAAAGAAAACATGACTCAGATAGCATCACTGTGGCAGAATCTGCCTGGGACAGGCACTCTGCAGAGATGTCCTCTGCAGACATCTCCTCAAATACCTGCTTCTTTGGGACCCTCCAGCAGAAGAGAGCTGTAAGGCCAGATCCCCTGGGTTCTACCACCCAACCTTCTGAGCACAAGGACAGTGTTCCTGGGGGAAGACCCACTGCATAGAGTATGTCACTCCAGCCTGACACTACTATCCAACAGGGCAGGACCATGGCTCAAAGGACTCTCAAGAGCACCTCCAGATCTCAGTGAGGTAGCCAACAACGTGCTTTAGCTTTGCTGTCCCAGTAGATCAGGTGACAAAAAACAAGTCCTGCTGTATTTCCCAGCTAATAGCCTGTCAGCAGCCTTCCCCACATCCAGGTGGTGACACCTCACCAGGGCCACCAGTGCCCAGCACCAACCTCTAGGGAGAGCAGAGAGCACCAGGAACTGTCTGGGTCCTTGGAGAGGAGCCCAGCAGGCAGCACACCTCTGCCCCTGTGCAACATTGACACATCAAGTCCCCAGTTCCCACCTCAGGCAAGATAAAACTATTAATATGTCTTTTCTCCCTCCCTGCCAGAAAGGATTTTCCTGTGTTTTCAGGACTACAGAAGAGGGTACAGCACCTTTGGAGGAAGGGAGCCCTCGCTGCAGCAAGGCTGGCCTGCAGTCCCTCTCCACTCCATCCAGAAGCCCAGGGATACATCCCACACTGTGCAGCTTGACTGATTTCTTTCCCAGCCTCTGAATCTGAACATCACCGTGTGACGTTCCTTCCCCTGCTAAGTGTCTTTCTGACTGTGACTGAAGAATCTGGCACATGACCAAGTATTCTTTAACCTCCACATTAACTATTGTTAGCTTTGGCAAAGCCCAGCTCCTGGGATGCCTGGCCTGGTATCACTTACTGCTGCAGCCTACAGGAACTGCTGTAGTGGCAAGATTTAGAGAACAGGGATCAGGTAGCAGATGCTAAACAGAGTCCTCACCCACAATGCCCTCCCTTCCCCCGTTGCCTTAATGAGCTTTGGGAACAGCTACAACTTCTAAGCTTTTCAATGCTGGAAAAGGTTTGAAGACAGTGAATGTGCAGAATACCATAAGTTGAAGAAGCTGAAAGTTAGATGAGGCCAAATGTTACTCTTAGACCACCAAGATGCATTGGCAACACTGCAGATGCATACAGTGCCACCATTATTTATCTTTTAGGAGTCAGGAGGAGATAGAGATGTTTGTCTCTAGCCAGGTTTGACTATTGGAAGCAAGCACAGGTTGCACCACCACCTCCTCCTCAGCCCACACCAGAACCTTCTTGCCTGCACTTATACTGCAACAGTCCTAACACCAGTAAAGTTCTTAGTCCTGCACCTCGCTGTAAAAAAGCCAGGATATGTCCTTGTCCCCTCCAGTCCAACCAGTGTAATCAGTTATGGCTGCTCTGAGCAATGTCAGAGATGAGCCTTTAGCCCGCCCCCCCCCTTTTTTTTTCTGCAAGCCCTGCAGGCTTTGCAAAACATCAGCATTCAGACAATCAAGTTGTCCTGGGATGGCAAATCCTAGGCAGAAACATCCACAGCAGTCACCAGGGACAGCCAAATTCAGGAACCAGAAGGTAGGTTTTCTTAAACAGACTTGCTGTTGCTTAATATAGCACACACTCTTCCCCAGTATCTGCATAATGCTGAGTTTCAAATGTTCTAAGATTTGCACTGAGGAAGACTGGAGGGGTGGGAGAAGGGCTGCAGGAGAAAGCATTTAAAAAGCAAGGGATGACTTCACAGAAACACCATATACAAGCAGCAATCTCATAACACAGGACTTGCAATGCAGAAGCTTGGTTAGCAATGAAAACAAAATGTAAACAAGTCTCTAGGTAAGGCAATGCAGTTGCAAGTCCATCTAGGATTAGTCACAAAAGCTGAAGATGTGAAGGGTTTGGGCCAGCTCGTACCTTCCCTCTGGGGAGATGTTCTTTATTGTGCCTCACTGTACACGTACACAAAATTAGTCTGTTTAGACTGGTGCACCATAGGCCTTCTCATGCTACTCCAACATCAAGTGAGTTTCAATAATTACTTCAGTGCCAACACAACTGGATCCCTGCCGCGACCAGACTTCATCTGCCTTCTCATTTGCCCATTGAGATGCCAAAGTTGCTTGAGTATTCCCTGTAAGGTCATCTCTACTTTGGACCTGTCCCATCCTGGTGCCTTGATTTCTGCTCGTTTACTCTGAACAGCCTTTTTTTTTTTTTTTTTTTTTTTTGTATAGAGGAAACCCAGAGACTATTTGTTCCCTACCTCAACCCCACCAAAGAAAATCTCTAGTAAGAGCAAACTGCTGAGATTTTTTTTTCAAAAGGTACCAGACCAGTGACTCTTGCAGTTATCACTCCCTGATAACCGTTCCATCAAAGCCAAGAGCCTGGGGGAACACGAACTGCTGTGGAGCCCATCTTGCAACTAAAACACAAGTACCAGTGGCCCGAAAGGCTGCCTTGCTCAGCTGCTCGTTGACAACTCAGGCAGCAACTGCAACATAACGGTTCTATCTGTTTGCACAAGATAGGAACTGGGGGACCCTTTCTCAAGTGCTGCTTTCACCATTATCACCCAGACCCTTTTGCTTTTACTTTATTGCAGATGTTACCTTTCTGCTCACTGTACAACTCCTCCAGCTACATGAGCTCCACCAGAAGTTCCATGGGGAGCCTTTCGCCTGCTTGTGTAGTGCATGACAAGGCACATAATGCGTTACGCTAAATCAGTTTATTTGTTTCACATCAAGACATGTACAGGTAAGACATGCAAAAAGGTAAATGTGTCCCAACACAGGTTAACTGTGAAAAGTGTGGATGGCCAAAAAAAAAAAAAAAAAAAAAAAATATATATATAAGGCTAACAAGACTGCTGTGAGCTTTTAATTTAAGTCAAGTCTCTGCAGATACACTTTTTAAAAAAGGTACTTACCTGTCCTCAAGCCCTGGTAACTATTGATCACTGCCCACATGAAACTGTACTTTATAGGACATACTGCCTCCATATGATTGAAATAGCTTCCTTCCTTAATCAGCATATAATCAGTTATTCCCACACAGGAGAACTATAGCCCTGATTGACAAGATAGTTACAAAAATAAACCTGAGGTTTAAATATAGCTTGCTCAGCTCCCTGGAAGATACGTAGTATTGTGTTATACAAGTCTACCATCATTTTCCTTGAATTGATATAGTCCATATTCTCCCACTGCCTTGATCTCTGTCAATTAAGCAGCTACCAGATTCGTGTTATATATGGGAGAGCTGGCAGCTAGGGTAAGGTGGGAATGGCATCTAGCCCTTCCTCTGCATGGACCGACTCACCATCAATATTTCATTGGCAATTAACACGTACAGATTTTGAGTTCACATACCAGTTGAATGTATGATGTCTGATGCAATTGTAGAGGTAGATAGGTAAATAAACACACAGGTCTACACAGCTATGTATGGAAATAATATATATATGCCCAGCATCAAGGGATATATTTGGATGAGATACGCACCTGTTTGTATGCAAATGCACAAGCTAGGCAGGCAATATTTAATTATTTCCTCTTTCTAGGGTAGATAGTTCAACAGCACAATACTCATTGCATTTCTCCCAATCTATCAGAATGTTCTGATGTGTTAAATATGCAACGTAATGAGGGCAGAGCTCTATAGCCCTGTTCTTCTCATTTCGGGAAAAAAAAAAAAAAAAGGAGTTTTTTTTTAAAGCCATTCTCATTACGAAATGTTTCTCATCTCTTAAAAACCTTCCCATTGCTGACTGACTAAAAAACACGGGACAAACCTCGTATTTATTATGCAAATCCTTAGCATTAACGAAACAAATCACCAACTAACATCTGTCTCACGCTAAAGGAAAATAAATAAATTTTAAAAAACCAAAACA
>NW_010312930.1:0-3110 GCF_000700745.2 Antrostomus carolinensis
TAAGTCATATTTACTGTCTCAGTCACAAATGTGTCAAACCCAATCTTTTCAACTGTAAATAATGCCAGAAATTCCCTCTTCTTTTTTTTTCTCTTTTTTTTTTTTAAGAAGCCTCCACTATGAAACCTCCAGCAGAGAACTGGCAGTGCTGTGTTACAGCGTGGGGGGGTCAAGGTTGGGATTACAAAAAAAGGTCTGATCCAGACAAGTTTTGCTTCATCCTCTGGGATGCATCGCAGCCAGGGAAGCCAAGCACGAGGTGGGACAGTGACAGCAGCAGGATAACCCCAAGCTTCGTGCTGGAGGAAGATGCGGGTGAGACCCCCAAGCACAGCACTCCCCCAATCTCCCCAGAAAAGAGCAGAAGATCAAAAGGGAGAAATTACATTAATTATCTGGCACTGGGTTTATTTATCCTTCAGCTCCTGGGTGGAATTGCAGACCCAGTGCTGCTATCAACAACCATGAGCCCATGGAAGCCTGATGCTTCCTTTTGGGAGGATTCAATAAAAGCACAAGGCGAGTGGCTCTGAGATGTCACTTGCCTGCTCTGTCCCCACATCCCAAGTGCTGCCAGTCGTTACTTCCACAGCTCCCTGCAGCTGCCAGGATCTCTGCCCCACAAACAGGGATTTGGGCAGCTCATCCCACACTGAGGCCATGACTTCCAGCTTGTTCAGTGTCTTAATTCCCACTAAAACACCTGGAACACCACCAAACCCACCACACTGCCTCATATTCTGCTCTACATCACGTCTGCGAGTCAAACACATCTGTCTGTGAAACACACTCCATGGGCTGCTGCGAAACCAAGGAGAGACAGGACTTCAGTAATTGATGTCAAACTGCCCTTTCTGCCAGCATTTCGGGGGCTGATCTGACAGTACCAATGGAAATCACAGCTTAGGTTTAAGAGAAAGATCTCCCTGAGAAGGAGAGCGAGCTCCCATCCTCCTGCCTATTTGAGCAGCAGTGGGAAACATCTCCCCCCGCATCCATCACCTCCTCCCCGTCTGCCAGCAGCATCTTGATGCTGCTTCTCACCTCCCTGCTCTTTTCCTTGCACTCTCTTCTCTTCCCATCACTCTCTCATCTCTCCTGACAGGATCAAAGCTCACCACCAAAACCCATCTCGTTAATCACAGACAATCATCCCCATTTCCATGGGATTACACAAGGAAATCAGGGATGTCCCTCGCCTGGAGCGAGCTGGGTGCACAAATTACATGTTGCATATGCAACAGCACCAGTTTGTCTCCTGATCTCTAATTTACTTGAGCTCTCCATGGGATCCTAAATGGACTTTGAGATTTCTAATAAATGGGCCATTAATATTCCCTTGGCTTTCCACGTTCAGCAGTGTCAACGTGTTTCTAATGCAAGCCCTTTGACAGAGCTTCCCGACGAACCAGGTCCAGGACTCCCGTCCTCAAGTCAACGTGATGCCGTATCTCAAACTCAGCTTCCCGCTTTCCTCAGCTGTGTTGGACTAAAACCAGTCTGCCATAGCCAGCCTGGCACTGGAGTGGTTGTGAAAACCCCCAAAAAGCTTGTGCATTAGATCCTCACAACAGCAAAATCTTTCTCTAAATCAAATAAAGAAGACAGCCTCTTCTTTCCATCCACTAGCAAAGTTCAAACTACACAGAAAACGTCTGTCACCAATTAAAAAGAAAAATGTCCTATGCTAAGGGATGCAGAGGGGAGATGGTGGTGGTGGATGAAACACAGTGGTGAGGGAAGAGCAAAGAGCGTGCTTGGATGCTGGATTCAATTTGGACTGAGAATTACACGCTTATCCACACTTTTTCCAAGCTAATCAGAAATTTCATAGCTTTTCACGACTGGCTCATGGGTGATTACTGAGGTACCTGCCCCCAGCTGACCCCGACAGCACCGTGGGCAGCTGGGTAAAGCTTGGGCTTGTTCAATTCCCAGCTCAATGTGGACTCATGGATGCAGCCTGGTTTGAGCTGCTGCAGAGCCAGAGAGCAAGGACAAGGTCAGGCAGTTGTCCTGTCTTGATGGCACCTCCCAGGAGGAAGAGGAGGAGAGCAGCCATCCCTCCTGCCTCCCCTGCCACTCCCACGCCTGGGATTAGTCCTATGGCTGAGAAGCAGCCTAATGCAAACACCAGTTACCCTAATTCTGATACAGTCTAAACTTCCTACGCTCAGCTTTATGATGGTAGGGTTTGTTTTCCATCATCCAGTTGGGTGTGATTATATTTAGGAGAGAGGAAGTGCAAGAAAGCGCAGCCGAGCCATGCTAGAGCCACTGGGTGTGTAAAGGAGTTAAGGCATTGGAAGCTACTTTCCTGTTATCTTGCACCTTAGTCCCTGTGTAATCAGACAGAAATCCAACATGCAAAAGAGCCACTGCATCAAACAAAAAAAAGCACTTGAAAGTTGCTTATAGTTTTATTCCACGCAGACAGCGTTGATTTGTAGAAACATGGGCATTTCAAGGTGCGAATGAGCCTCCCCTGCCTCTTACAGGCTTTTGGAGCACTTTGACTTCGTGTAAGCGAGGTTAAAGAAGGTGTGATAGGCATTTAATTACAAACACCCTGAATTCCTTTGACAAGTTCAAATGAGAGTTTGCCTAAGCAAGAATCATTTCCATCCCAGCGCAGAGCCACCACATGCTCTGAACCGTGCACGGGGAGGTGAAGGCAGAATCATTTAAATAAGTGTCAGGGAAAACAAATCCTTTGACTGCAAAGTTCAGTGCAGAGAGTTGCTGTTTTTATACAAAGCTCCCGATCTTGAAGGGGGGGGGAGAGTTTGCAGATTCAGTGAGGGAGAAATGCAGAAAAATTTGCTCAGAAGGCCGAAACACAGGCTCAAATTAATAGAGTGTGGGAGCTAACGCTTGGATGAGTGCTGCCAAGAAATAGCCGCTGAATTCTGAGCCTGAATTTTTAAATGAACTCACCTCATTTAGACTTGTGCCTCTCTTCACATTCGCTCCCCATGAATATTCAAGCAGAGCAGAGAATTCGCTGGCAGGAATATTAGCCGAAGCGGTGCCAATATCAGAGCATATATTAGCTGGTACTGGAATGTATTCACAGGGAAGCACATTTCAGAGCTGTAATTGCACTCGAT
>NW_010312930.1:3159-4629 GCF_000700745.2 Antrostomus carolinensis
CGGGGCCTGTCGGTCCCCTGCCTGTCCTGGAGCTGCTGTGGGTACAGAGCCAGGCAGCCCCCATGGCCGAGCGCCGGGTCCAGCACTGCCAGGCACTGAGCATCCCCACCCACGGTGGCTGTATCACCCGTGGGCCTGGCAGACCCTCTCAGGGGTAGCTGCAATGTGCGTTCACAGCCCAGAAGACCAACCATATCCTGGGTTGCATCAAGAGAAGCATGGCCAGAAGATTGAGGGAGGGAGTTCTGAGCCTCTACTCTGCTCTGGTGAGACCCCACCTGCAGTGCTGGGTCCAGCTCTGGAGTCCTCAGTACAAGAAAGACATGGACCTGCTGGAACAGGTCCAGAGGAGGCCACAGAAATGGTCAGAGGGCTGGAACACCTCTCCTATGAAGAGAGCCTTAGAGTTGGGGTTGTTCAGCCTGGAGAAGAGAAGGCCCTGAGGAGACCTTGTTGTGACCTTTCAATACTTAAAGGGGAGCTATAAAAAAGATTGGGACAAACCCTTTAGCAGGGTCTGTAGTGGTAGGACAAGGGGTGATGCTTTTAAACTAAAAGAGGAGAGGTTTAGACTGGATGTAAGGAAGACATTTTTTACACTGAGGGTGGTGAAACCCTGGCCCAGGTTACCCAGAGAGGTGGTAGAAGCCCCATCCCTGGAAACATTCAAGGTCAGGTTGGACGAGGCTCTGAACAACCTGATCTGGTTGGTATGAAAAATACCAAGTGGGACAGGGCTGTGACAAGGGCATTGGGTATTAGCTGGGATGGGCACAGCAGGACTCAAAAACCCAACAAACCTGGGGGTCCCCAAACGTGGCAGGAGCAGGGGGTCGTGCAGAGACACCCCCTCCTTGGTGGAGTGGCAAAACCACCTCTGTGGTGCAGCTGTAAAGCTCTCAGTGGTGAGAGATGCAGAAAGCTGCAGAGGTTTCCTACAAGAGGGAGGGCCACCAGAGCCAGCTGAAGGGTCATCCCTGCAGCAGTCACAGAACAGAGTCCACGGAGTAAAATTTTGGGGACTTGCTCATGCATGGCACTTAACAGTCACCCATCAAGCCCACTCCCACCCCACCTCCTCCTCAGGCAGCTGAAAATGTGTTTCTTGCTGCAGTGGGAGGAGGGCTCAGGCTCGTCCACCGCTCCTTTTCTTGGCAATGTCCATATATCTCAGGAAGCCTATAGCCGATGAAATACAAGACACGGCACCGAACATATGGCTCTGCGGTGTAATATATTCAGAGAAGTTTGATTTAAACATAGCAGAGAGGTAGATGGAGGTCCTACAATCTGTTTAGGGGGAGCTACGCCCTTCAAAGGATTTTGAGGTGATTTGCAATGAAATCGGATGTGACACCAAGCCAAGCTCAATGACACTGGTGCTGAGAGCGTGGGGATGGTATGAAAGAAAACTGTGGGAGATGCACCACTGTCCACATGTTTCTGGACCACTGGGCTGGGATGAGACAT
>NW_010312930.1:4645-8402 GCF_000700745.2 Antrostomus carolinensis
TGCTGCTCAGAGGTCACTCCACAGCAAGGTGCCCTGCTGCTGCTCATGCTAAAAGGCTGGGTCGATGCTGAGCAGCTTCCAGGGCTTTTTCTGAGATCACAAATCTTGAAACAAAGCAAAGCATCATGAGAACACCATGTGTGATGCCCCTATGTGTGTTGGCTCCAGCCCTGGAGCAGGAGGGAGCTGATGCTGAGCCTCCAGCCTGCAGCAGGGACATTGCTGGTCTGACACAGGCTGCTCCATGTAAGGTTTAAAAAGAATAATTAGGTATAGTATTTTAAAACAATCACAGCAGTGTTCTCCTGGTCAGGTGAAACTTAATTAGACTGTAAAGGGAGGAAAACACTAATAGGACATGGTGCCTGCCTGGAGGTGATGAATAAAATGCATTGATCTCTAGGCATCAAGCTGGCAACTCTTTGCTTGCAGAAAAAAATGTGATCAAAAGTGGTCCAGCAGTAAATATAGCTCAGCCCCTCACTCCTCTGCTGTGGTCCAGGTTGGTCAAGCATGCCTCTGTGTTCAGTGCAGGACCAGTTGCATGGAGCTATGCATCTGTTTTGTACAGAAGCTTCCTCCCTGGAAGTGTTGAAGGCCAGGCTGGATGAGGCTTTGAGCAACCTGGTCTAGTGGAAGGTGTCCCTGCTGATGGCAGGGGGGTTGGAATTAGATGATTTTTAAGGTCCCTTCCAACCCAAACCATTCTATGGTTCTATATAATCATCCCTCCTGACCTCACAGCTTGAGTCTGTGCAGCCATCAATGTCCCACTACTGAGGCAGAGAGAGGTTTCCTTGGAAAATCCCACCTGAACTCACAGATGACATAACAGAGAGGTCTGAGCTCACCTGCTCATATCATGTCCACATTGCACCTTGTGTTACAAACAGCCCCCCCAAACATCAGGCAGTTCCTCGCTGGCAGAAATGCAGACACTCTTTTCTTTGTGCTTTCATCCAAGTGGCCTCAGAGCCCGGCGGGTCAATGCAATGTGCCAAAGTGCTTCAGGGGCTCCTGGGGCTGGATGGAGCCAGGTATTTAATTCTTGCTTATTGCTGGTCTGGCTATAAACCTCCTCTCCACACAGCCAGGAGTTCATTACTGGAGCTGTTCACTACAATTGCATTTTCTGGGGCACAGCTGTGAGAATGAAGGTGAATCTCTGCAAGAGCAGCAGAAAAGAAGGTTTCAGTGCTGGTGCATCCCCAGGGCTCCACAAGCAGCTTCCCCAGCATGGGATGCTCACAGCAAGGCACCTGCATCATCTCCTTCACCCCACACAGCTTGTGAACAGATTTCCCCTTTAAAGCCCCTTCTTCCCTCTTAATATGTGTCCTGCAACGCTCCCCAGCATCATTCCATTTGCTGTTAACAGTGCCTTGGTGGCTGTCAGCACCCACATGCCGCTGGCCCTGGCTTGCTGCCCGAGGATGTGTGTCCCAGGGGAGCGTGCTTTGGTGGGGAAGTAAACAGGGAACTGATTTTGCCTGACCCTTCCACGCCTGTATCGCTTGCAAAGCCAAAGAAAACCTGAAATCATCCTGTACCCCAGGCTGCGGTGGGGTCAAGAGACTGGGAAAAACACTGGGCTGAAGGCAAATACCACATTGACATCCCACTGACAGCAAGGAACTGGACCAGTTGCACTGGTGTGTGTGCATTTTCAATCGCTTGCATCCCTCCTTTTCACCCAGAACTGCTGTCTGTGTCCAAACCCAGTATTGGTTTTACACCACACGTGCTTGTTTTAGGATGGGGGTTTTTTTAAGCAAATTCTCTGCAGAAGTATTTATTAATATTTTTTTTTCTATTTCATGCTTGTTTTGCTATCAGAGGCATGTTATCATACAGCAGATGGAGCTAAATAAAAATACCACGAGTGCTGCAGTATACTGATGTGATAGATATATAATAATTAGGATGTGCTGTAAAGCTATTAAGGCTGCAAATCTGAAGTATCTATTATATTTTCTCTGTTCCTATTTCTACAACATTTCTCATAGCACAGTGACAACTCGCAACGTTAGCATCCAAATACAGCTTTTTAAGGCACACGCAGACTGTAAAATCTGCAGTATTTACCCTGGTGTGACTCAATCTAACTGATAATAACAGAATTAAAGCAAAACCCTCTCCCTACATGGGAGACAGCGGCAGCACTCAGCTCTGGCCACACCAGATCTGGACCGATCGCTCCCAGTCGGTGGATGCGGGAGCAGCAGAGCATCCATGCTGTCAGGATGGGCAGGGACAGAGGGACAGTGGCCCTGGTGTCTGGGGACAATGTTTCTGACTGTGGAAGTGTCACCACATACTAGCTGGAGGTTTGTAGAGAAACCCACGTGGGGACACTGCTCTCTGCTTGCAGGCAGCGAGAAGGCAAGCTCCGTGCTGATGCATTCCCTGGGATGCCAACGGCTGCTCACAGGTTCCTCGGGGTTGTACAGCCCCATCGCAATGACACGGGAGGGATCAGTGGGATGTGAGAGGAGACCAGGAGATAAAAGCACGTCTGAGCCAGGGAGGGGGAATGAGCTACCTGTCTCCAGTAAGTGCTCTGGAAAAATGCCCTGAAACATCATATTTTCCCCTTCAGTGCCCCTTAAATTAAGGAACCAGCCCCCCAGGCTCACTCCAGATAACTGGAGCAGGGACAGCAGCGGGGCAGGCAGAGGGATCAGCTGTGCAAATATTTACCTGACTTCTTCAGAGAGATGGCATCTTGCAGGGAATGCCCACGGTGCTGGCCGAGGCATCAACTCCAAAGCAACCTGCTTTGCTGTAAACCTCCTGGCAGCTCGTGTTTCTCCTCCGCTCCTGTTCTGCCCAGGGCAGCTCACCCAGCAGGTCCTGGTGACATCAAACAGGTCACAGGGACAGTCACCACTGCATCCCACACACCCACCTTGTGCAGCCAAAAGCAGTGGGACTTGCACCTCCCTGTGCCAGAAACACCATCGCCCGCTTTGCTCTGCTCTCCCTCTTCCCTGGCAGGAGGAAGCGGCTTCTCATCCCAGGTTGGTGCTGGGAACTGGGCACCAGCCCCAGCACAGCCACCCACCCTTTACCCATCGGCTTTCCCAACTGCCGGAGGCTGTTGTGTTGGCGTGTCGCTCCTGAAACACTGGATTTTATAACTACCCCGTCATCTACAATGAGTGGAGACTATTTTTAATTTCTCTTTATGGTATTCAAATAAAAAAAAAATATGCCACCTCAAAAAAACCCCAAAAAAACCCCAAAAAGAAAAAAAAAAAACCCAGAATTTTTAAAAAGCCACAGCAAGACACCCTGGGAGCACCATCCCAGCACCAGGCAGTGCAGGAGCCAGTGTGTTCACCCCAAGCAATAGGCACCAGTCAAGCAGGTGATGCCCTGGGGTACCTGGGCACCCACCACCCACCCAGCCTCCCTGCAACCTCAGCAAATACCATTTTACAGCTGTTTTGACCAGTTCACCCAGTCCTTCCCACCTTCCTGAACTGTTTTTCTCCATCCGTGTAGGTGGAACAGCCACAGCCAAGCCCCTGCCGCTACAGCAGCTCTGTGGGGAGGGAGTGCTGATGACCCAGAGCTGCTGGGCTTTGGGCTGCAGTTGCCAGCCTGGTCCATCCCCCTCCACAACTGCTGCAACCCCACCAAGGCTGCTGCCAGCACCCAGGGTCCTGTCCCCACCTTTCCCAGATGGACAGATCCATGTCTCAGCTCTGGGATGGCCAGTGTACAGGGGTGGGTGATAGAATCACAGAATGGT
>NW_010312930.1:8512-11979 GCF_000700745.2 Antrostomus carolinensis
GAGACTCCACACCCTCTCTGGGCAGCCTGTCCCAGGGCTCCAACACCCTCACAGTGAAGAAGTTTTTCCTTAAGTTTATCTGGAACTTCTGGTGTTCCAGTTTGTGCCCATTGCCCCTTGTCCTGTCACTGGGCACCACCAAAAAGAGCCCGGCCCCATCCATTTGGCCCCCACATTTCAGATATTTATAGACATTGATCAGATCACACATGGGCTGTGGTCACACCAGCTGTGATGGGAAACAACCAACCACCAACCACTGCGGCAGCTCCAGCCACTTTGGTGACCCAGGACATGGTGGGGATGGACGCAGCCCAAGGGATGGACAGGGATCACCATCCAAGGTTGATGGAAAGCAGGAGGAGCAGACTTTCCTGGACACAAAGCAGAACATCCATACTGCACAGCCCTTTTCCCCCTGCTCTGCCCTCCTGTATTTGAGATAAAACTGAAGCATAAAAGTTTCCTTTGATTTTTTTTCTCTTCTTTAATAACTTGAAGCACATCAATGAACAGTGGCTCCCCCAGGACTGCGCTTCCCCATGTGAGGTACGTACAAGGAGAGACGACTCTTCCCAAACAAGACCACAGCACAATCCAGGTAGGAAGACAAAGGTAAGAACAAACAAGCAAAAATAATCATTTTCTAGTACATCCCATCAGTTGCTTTTTCTAGTCCTGCCATCAGGGCTGCAGAAGCAGTGGGGTTACCATTTCTGAAACCCACCTAAACCCGCCTGCTCAGATCAATAACTGGCCATAATTAGCTTGCAGACAGCCCTTGCTCTAACTCCCCCACCTCACACACAGCAATCTCCAACTATTTCATTACTCCCCAAAATTGTTTTATTGAACTCCTCACTTCAGCCCCACCGTTACCACACTAATGCCGGTGAGATGAGACCTCCCCCTTTCCTCTGGCCTGCTGCTCTAAGCTGCTAATTAACAATTTTTAGCAAAGCAATATGACATAATTCAATTAAAATGACAAAAGAAGAGCAGAAATGACATATGTCCTTTTATGTCATGACTTTTTCTTTTGGTCTGGGCAAGGGATGAGCCTGTTCCTCTGCATCACCAGCGCCCAGGATGCTCGTGTGAGCAGGGCTGGTGGTGGCCATGGTTTCCCTGGGGAGAAGCTCTTTGAGGCCCCTGCTCTGCACCCCCAAGCACATCCTGGGTCATAGAAGGGATCCCTCAGTCCCACTGGAAATCTCCCAGGCCTTTTCCTGCAGGTAGGAGACAACGTGCTGGGGAGTGAATGCTGACACTGCCTGTTCTGGAAGCAGTGGACAAAGGGGTTTTTCCTGCCTGTTTAATTATACACGTCAAGAAACTACAAGTGGGAGTTTATTGGATTTTTTTCCCCTCCTTTCAATGCACTGGAGCTCATTAAAAAAATAAAGGGGAGGGGGGTGTTTGCTGCAAACACAGCTTTCAAATAAGTCTTAATTTAAATAATTAAACAGGCAGCATTTATTTTTTGTGTTGTTTTTATTTTCCTACCAGCTTCCTTGTCAGTTTAGCTCAGATTTAAGGTGCTTTGCGGTTGCAGGGTGGGTGAATGCCTTTGCAATGCCTAAAAGATGCTCTGGGAGTTTGACACGTCTGGCCAAGACCCATCAAGATGGTCCCATCCTACCTCTCTCAGATGATGTCTCTGTCCTGGTAGGACACAACATACCCCCCCCCCTTGCAGTCAGGCCTCCAGAGCTTGTATTTTCATTTTTTAAAGAGCTTTGGGATACATTAGATGGGATAAAAATTTTATAAGGGAAACATTGTACACTTTTATACACATAACCCTCATGTTTCAGAATAAAAGGCATCTTCTAACTGCCTGGTGTGAATGGGAAACTCCTCCACTGGGTGCATTGGAGCTTGATTGTTTGTTATGGGTGTTATGTGTTGATTTTACTCCCATCTCACCTGATGTTCCCATTGCAGCGAGACGTGTCCCCTCCCACCTCCCCAACACACCCCTCTGCCAGCCCTGCTGAAACATCCCGTGTTCTTCCAATTAGCAAAGGCAGCTAACTACCGTGTTTACATTCGAGTTGTGAAGGGTGTCACATCCCCTAAGTGTCTTCAAGTAATACCTGATGATATTCTCTCCCTCAGTAAACATATTGATTAGATTACAAATAAGATTACCAGGAAACACGGCCCTTCGCAGAGCGCGAGGCGGCACCTCTGCTTCCTCCTGTCAAGTGGGTTCCAGTTCATTTGTTACAGAAGCTTTTGATTATTGGGATTTAATGTGACTCCCCAGGGACAGCAAACAATTAGAAGCTGCATTTTGGGGTGATTATAACACACCTTGGGGGTGTTCAGGAGGCAAAGAATTAAAGAACAAAGGTCTCAATGACTTAGAGAATGAAGCGATGCCCTGACACGGGGCTGCCCATGGGGCGGTTGGACCAGGAATTGAGGCTGCAGTCGGGGCTGGGACACAGACGCACGTGGGGTGACACAAGAGGGTGGTTTTTGGGAGCATCTCAGAGGTCTGTGGTGAGCCAGACACCCCAGGAGACAGGAGAAGGGATGAGCTCGACCCTTTGCTTGCTGCTGGCAGCATGGGTGGATGGGATGGATGCAAAGTCACTCAACTGCTGTCCCCACAGCTTGGCCCCGCATCCCCTTCTTCCCATCACCACATCCCCCGGCGATGGATGAGGGGGAAAAATCCCACCACTGCTCAGCTCAGCACAGATTAACAGGGATTTAGTGCCAAGAGTCTCAGGGAGCCTGGCTCAAACTTGGGCACCAGGGAATCCCACACCAACCCGCTCCCCCGTGCACAGAAGACACCCCGCAAGAGCACCAAGCAGCAGTGAAGATACAGGTGAGAAGAACCAGGGCAGACGCTGCTCTGCAGCAGTGCCCTCCCTGCCATCACTGCCTGACAGCCCTCCCAAAGCACATTCCTGAGATATTTGGGATTTTCTACCTCCAGCAGCCACAGTTCCTGTGTCAGCTCCCCTCACCCCTCTTCAAACACATCTTGTACCCAAGCCTGACGGATTTGTAACTTGTAGAAATCACAGGACTTGGAAGAAGGGGGAAAGTTAAGAAGCGGTGGTTAAAACGTTGATTCTGTGTGCACTGTGCTTTCTGACACTGATTTTCTTACATCTTGCCATCACCAGAAGTTCCCTTTGAACATCTGTGTCCTGTTCTGTAAATGTTTCTAATCGGCAGCTCGCTTTCTTCTGCGCCTCAACTAATTCCCCTGGCTTGTACCTGCCTTTGCACTTGTAAGCTCACAGACATCTGCTCCCCTTGGTGACTGCACCCTCCAAAAAGACTTAAATACAGAAATAAATAGTCTGAGGCACCCGTCCTGATCAAAGTCTGCTGAAGCACACAGGGCTGTCCTCATTTCTTTTTTTTTTTTAATTATTATTTTTTTAATTGGAGGTTTGCCTTTTTTTCTACCACATCAACTAAGCTACATCCCCCCCCCC
>NW_010312931.1:0-307 GCF_000700745.2 Antrostomus carolinensis
CCTTTTATGATGGGGTCACAATGTTGGTGGACGAGGCTAAAGCAACTGATGTCATCTGCCTGGACTTGTGCAAGGCATTTGACACCATCCCGCATGACATCCTCATCCCTAAATTGTAAACATGTGGGTTTGATGGATGGACCACTTGGCGATTAGGGACAGGTTGGATGGTTGCACTCAAAGAGTTGTGGTCAACAGCTCAAAGTCCAAGTGGGAACTGGTGACAAGTGCTGTCCCTCGAGGGTCAGTATTGGGGCTGGTGCTGTTCAACACCTTTGTCGGAGACATGGACAGTGGGATTGAGGGG
>NW_010312931.1:1400-1875 GCF_000700745.2 Antrostomus carolinensis
GGTAAAAATCAGTGTAATGTCCAATAAGGCAGATGTCATGGTGGGAGTCTTCTACGGACTGCCCAGCCAGGATGAAGAGACAGACAAGATATTCTCCAAGCAGCTGGGAGAAATCTCATGATTGCTAGCCCTCGTTCTTGTCAGGGACTTCAACTTACCAGATGTCTGCTGGAAGTATAATACAGCAGAAAGGAAACAGTCTAGGAGGTTCCTGGACTGTGTGGAAGACAATTTCCTGACACAGTTCGTGAGTGATCCAGCTAGGGAAGTTGCCCTGCTGGACCTTGTTTGTGAACAGAGAAGGCCTTGTGGGAGATGTGATGGTTGGAGGATACTTGAGACACAGGGATCACAAAATAATAGAATTTTCAATCCTTGGTGCAGCAAGGAATTCCCACCTTGGACTTCTGGAGGGAGGACTTGGACTGTTTAGAAGGCTGGTCGGTAAAGTCCCTTGGGAGGCAGTCCTAAAGGG
>NW_010312932.1:0-4516 GCF_000700745.2 Antrostomus carolinensis
GGGAAGCTTCTGGCAGTCTCTCAGAGAAGCCACCCCTATGTTGGGTCCCCCCACTTTTGCCACACAAATCCAATACAAATTCTCAGTTACTTTTGCTGAGAGACTCTCAAGGGATATTCCCACTACCCCAGATAAGCTTTTTCCACTGCTAGATGGCATTGTGTCTTCAGGAGGGAAATGCTGCACGACTCTGCTCAGTTTTATCGGCACGTCTTTTCATTATGTTCTAGCAGCTGGGCTTTTTTTTTCAATCAAAACTTACATTTTTTATATTCTGATTCCAAATACCTATTCAGTTAAAAGAGGTGCCTCACAATGTGGGGGAAACCACATCTCAGATGCTTTATTTATAATCACTGCTTTCTAAAGGTAAAGTGCAGCCTTAGGTTTGAAGCTTGACTATCTAATGACATACTAGTGGGTAGCATTGTACTTTTGAAAAGTTTTCATTCTGTTGCAGAACAATTCAAAAAAGATGCCTGTTTGAGAAGTTTACTGGGTAGAAAAGACAGCTTGGGTACTAGAACACCTTAAATACCTTAGACTAGAATACCCTAAAAGTGAAGTCTCCCATTCACATATCTAGTAAGCTCTTGCAAGCTAATATGAAAACACATCTAGTTCCAATCTAACCTTGCTTCATTGCGGTGTGGGGGGTGGGGAGAGAAAGAAAAAGTTACACAAGGAGCAAAGAAGAAAATTTATGCCTTCAACTGACAGAGGCTTGGCACAGTAGTCTAACTTCAAAGTGTGCTAATACTCTCCAGAGATCAGTAAACATGATTAATATATAGTCTGTGCGATATTTTTGTGTGTGTGTGTGAAGTTACATAGACTTCCAAAAACAAAAACAACTTTTATATTTAATGTCTAATGCATTCCATCTGTTGTAGTGTGTATCAATATGTTCCCATTAAGGGCCAGATTAGGGACATAGCACACACGCTGAGTAGTAACTTAGTCTGCAAATAGTGCAATAGCACTGTTCTGATGAGGAAATCATTAGCATATGAGTTTAAATCTCGCATATCAGTATGTTTAGGAAAGTAGCAGCATGCTGTTCTGTGTTTTATCTTCTGTGCCATACCTATTGGCCTCCTTTAGCAGGCAGCCTGGGGAACCGTGAAGCTCTGATAGTAGCTTTTATTCTGTGGTGGGTCTGCCCTGTGTCAGACTACGTGGTCTGTGCTACTCATGCCAGTGCGGCTTTACTGGAAATTCTTTCCCAGAAGCCATTCTTCCTTTGTGCATCTTAATTTAGCTTAATGGATGATACATCTTCTCATCAGCGGATGCTATGAGCATAGAGCAGTGCACCGATGGGTCATGTGTCTCATTTGGTAATCGTGTTCCCATCCAGGTGGCTTGACTCGTCTGTTTATATGCCTTTGCTTTCTTTAAATGTCAAAATTTCTGAGTTTTGTGCATTTATATTCTGTTGACTTTGAAGATTCCCCTTTGAATACTTGTAGGACAGTTAAACTCCAGTCCTTGTCTCATCTAGCAAACAGTACAGTCTGTGCTGTTCTGTTATTGCTGGTCTCTCAGCTGGTACAGAAACCTGGTGTTTGTAAATGGCCATGTCATTTTTCATTTAAATAGAGAGGCAGAGCAATATGTTTCATATATTTTCTCCCTTCCTGCATTTCTCCCTGAAATTATTCCTACTAAAGCTATATACTGTTAAATTATAAAGTTTCCCTGTTCCTCCTCCCTTGTCTCTGCAGCTGTAGAACAGTTGGCAGCCAGCTGTAGCTTAAAAGAATTTTGAGGGCATTTTGGATTTTCTACTGGCATTGCTGCCAGCATTGCCTGCAGCCCCACTCGGGTTTGCTCGGCTTTGTGCAGCATGTGTGTGCTCTCTCTGCTGTAATTGCTGGGAGTCTGGAGAGTGTAGCCTTTTCCTATTGTTGTATAAACTACCTTGGCCAGCCTATGTCAGCTGTCCTTCCATCCCCAGGCATTGCCTGGCATGATCTGCAAGTGAATGCAGTGAAGGGTACCTAATCTTCTTCATTCAACTTACTGCTCCTTTGGAAAGAGCTGATATAAAATGTATTACATAAACTTATGAAAACCAAACAGTGAAATATTGAGGATTGCAACCTGAAGTCCACAAAATACTTGCATTCAATGTGGAAAGAATTACTTGGTTAAGTAGTATGGGTTCCCCCATTCATCTCAAAAGACAGGGTAAATTTTCATCCTTCCTGGTAGGAATGTGGTACAGCTAATGTCAATATCAGCTATAAAGACAGAATCGTCTCCATTCTGGGACCGTTATTTGCCAAGGCTCTAGGTGCCCAAGAGAAGCAGAGCAGCTGGTTTTTATGAGGACTTTAGCCCATTCCTCACCTGTACAATGCTCTGTTGGGCCAGTCAGTCAGGGTGGGAAGACTGGGATGTCACAGTATCCCTTTATAGCCACATCCTACCATCACAGAAGAAAACATATCACTCTGAACTTCAGTTGTCCACTTAGAAATGCACCATAGGCATCCTGGAGGTTGAAGCTCTCCCATTCTGGCTTTTTTACCAACACTGCCAAGGGAAGGCGTCCCAGGCTGAGTTTCTGGAGGCAGACCCCTCATCAGGCTAAAGAGTGAGATTGCGATGGAGCATGGCTTTCTTGCAAGATGGAGAGAAATTACTTAGGATGTTTACAGTGCTGTGGAGTTACTAGTATTTGTGAGGATTTAACTGATGTTAGTTAGGTATTTTGTTGGGATTTTTATTTCTAATCCATACCATGAAGTTAGAATAACAACAGCACTAAGCACTTGGAAGTATTAGGGGTTGCTACAGTTGATTGCACTTTGAGCCAATTGCTGAAACTTGTAACTACATTTTAAAAATGTGTTTTTATTGTTCTGTAATTTGACCATGGATCAGAATAATAAAACCCTGCTATACAACGTGCTTGGCAGCATGTCTGCACTGGAAATCTGTTTAAGATCCATTCAGTAAGCTGCAATCTTATGAAAGTTGGGTGCTTTGCTCAATCACAACAGACAATTAACTCAAACTTATATATGTAAACTTTTCAATCTAGTTGCCTTGCTTGGGATTGCACAAGTAGCAGAATGCATCAGTCTTTGACTCAATATACTGTGTGAACAACACGTGCAGGAAGTGAATATATAGGGTTTCCACTGGGGACATTGAGCTCTAGGGCAGAAATATTAATCCTTTCTAAAGGCTTTCATATTCCATCAAAACCAAAGTGATTAGGCATACAATATTTGTATGATCAATAGCTTCTTGTTCAGTGGAATTCTTCTCTTGAGCATGAAATTAAAAGCCTTGGGGCACTATTGGATGGGGAGAGAGCAGGCAGTGAAGTTCTCCACAACTGTTAGGAATCTTTTCGATTGCAATCCATTCTCTTTTGCCATCTGCTATACTAATCTTGATTTTAAATGCCTTAAACTCTTCCAGGTGGAAAAGAGTTAATTAAATATGAAGATGTTTTCATTAAGGGTCTCCCCCCTCTGGATTTCATGGTATTCTATCAAAGAGAAATACCACAATGAACTAAATATTTTGGAAGATATTTTTCCTCTGGGAGAGAGACATTTACAAAAATTCCGGACATGAAAATGTCAAATGTTACTCACCCTCTTTGTGTCTTTTTTTTTTCCCTTTTTGAAGTATGTTTGCTTCCACTTGGTAGCTGAGGGTGTCACTGCTTGTTATTTGATATGTGGAACTGGGGCACACAAAAGGATGACTAATCCCACTTACTGGAATTTTACAGTTTTCATCAAGGCCACAGTTTCCATTTCAAGCTTTATAGTAAAAGCAAAACACCAACTGGCGAACTGACTTCTGTTATTGTTGTAGTAAATTAATATGGATTACTATTACAGTAAAAAGGTCCTTTTTGAAGATTGCTTCTTGAATTGAAAAGAACCTTGCATTTAAATATTTTATGAGGGGCAGTTTATCCTAACTATATATACAGTACAGAAGGCTCTTTGTCCTTTACCAAGCAATACCAGCCAACATACTGTGTCCTTTTGCAAATACACACACTCTCTCTTTCTCCTTGTGTCTCAGTCTCCCTTTCTTTCTCTCTAGAGTTGCGGTTTCAAGACCAGTGGTTTACATCTAGGCTGAAACAAACTTCTCATTACAGCCATGTAGACTCACAGTTATCTGTGAAAATGGCATGCATCCCTTGTATCTTGAACAATTTCTGCTCCAAGTTCAACAAATCTCGAGGGAAAAAGACCTCATCGTCACTGTCTGAACCTGTTCTTTGCAGAAGCCCTTTCTTATTTCAGTTTCTCTAATCTTCTACTACAGTGGTGTTTTTAGAGTTTCAGCAAGGGCAGCTATTGCAAGCCTTCAAAAAAACATCCGAGTTTATTGACAAATCTGATTGATTACCATTTCTTTTTTTAAAAAAAGAAAATCTAATTCTAAGATAGCCATCTACTTGCATTCCACCTCTAAACCCCTTTCATTTAAATTGCCATGCTAGTCTCTCCTCACTAGTCTCAGATAATTCCTG
>NW_010312932.1:4540-4848 GCF_000700745.2 Antrostomus carolinensis
CCCATGAGCTCCAGTAAGTACATGTTATGCCTCCTCCTATATTAGTGCTCTCCATAATACACCTATTATACCCAACCTTGTGACAGTTCCTGAAACCTCCAGCTGCTGGGGGTTGGTCACCTGAGGATGTCACCTCCTGGGTGAGGATGGAGGACCTCACTAAATCAGTTCTAAGGGATGGAAATCACAAATTTGGAAATTTCATGGGTTTTAGACCAAATCTGTGATCAGCCCTGATTATATGAGATCTTTTTATTGCTCCAAGGATTTAACTCCTTTGGTCTTCTGGAAAGTGTGTCTGTGTAGGG
>NW_010312932.1:4889-24219 GCF_000700745.2 Antrostomus carolinensis
TTACAATTTAAGTACTGGTAGAGTCGTCTTTTGGATAGAATCAGAAAAAGGAGCTACCAAAACACAGAAGATAGTGGAAACCTTTGGAAATAAATGACTAATTGGGCTCATCATCATTGGGAAGATCTCTGTTGTGAATTTAGCATACTATTGAAGACTGAAATCCTTTCTTGCTGGCAGCACTGGGATGATATTCAGTTTCTTGAGACTGAATGCAGGTTTTGTCCATGTGCCAGTTCCATGTCAGGACCAGATGGGTCAATTGTGCAGCCCTAACTTCTCTGGAGATTGAAGATATGTGATAACCCCACGTCAGGTACACCCTGGCACAGCCTATCTTCACAGGTGGCGGATCAGACCAGGGTTTGCCAGACTCTAGTGCCACCTTATTCCATCTCTCAGGGGTGAGGGCTTGGTGGTAGCAGCACTCACTGCTGTGCCTTGGACTGAGTCAGTTCCAGGAAGTCTGGTGGGTTGGGGCATGAATTTCAGTCCTCTGCAAGCACAACCGAGCTCACCTGACTAATGCTTTCTTTTGAGAGTTGTAATGGCTCTTCCCCGTATAATACAGTTTCCTCTCACACAGGATCCTATGTCCAAATTAAAGGTCAAACCCTCATCTGGTTTAAATCAGTATGGCTGTGCTGATTTCATGCTTACGTATACTAACCAATGAGCTGGAAATTTACAACCAGCACTGTTATACAAATGGATGGAGACTCATGGCACTGGAGTCATCAGTGACAATGTGAGTAAGGATGTTGAGACATTTTGGAGTTCCTACTCATGATGTCTATAGCTGAGAATTTGGAAATTCACCCTGCTGTATTCCTTGTGGGGGCCTAGGGCTCTGCTTTCGGTTAGATTCCAACTTTTTATAATAAACTGTCTCTACTCCTATGCCATTCCTGCACAAGCTATTCTTCAGCGTAGTGCTGCTAAGGAACAAAAATGGCCATCCCCAGATCTTGGATTTACTTAAATGGCAACCAACTTCAAAGCCCTTCTTACTTGTAGGTCTAGTGAGACAAACAGAGCCACTTTTGTGACAGTGTATTGTGAGCAGCCTCAGAAACTGCCGTTGATGCTGGCATAACTCCGTTCTGAGTTAAAGACTGAAGGAGCAGTGGATGAAGCTGGGAGCTGTGCCATGACAGCGGATTGTCAGCAGCTGAACTGCTGTCTAGAAATGGAAAATGTATTTTCACATCTTCTGCTATTCTCTTCTAATGGATTTTGAGGTTTATTTTTTCCCTGTTTCGCCTGCCTAACCAAGCTAGAAGTCTGTGTACTTTGACTACTATTCTCACTTAAAGACTTCTAGTGTTAACACAAGTGTCCCTTTCAAAATACAACAATATTTTTAAAGATGATTTGAAACAGAAGACATTTTTATCCAGCCAAAATACCTTATTCTGGTTTTCTTTTTTTTTTCACCTATGGAAATCCAAAACAAAATGTGATACTACTGCCATCCTACACTTAAGTACTCTTTTATGGAAGAAAACAAATATAGCAATAAATTCATTCTCTTAAAGAGAGCTGAAGCCATAGAATGTCTGTAAAAATACTGTACAGGTATTTTAATATCAGAAGTCTGCCAGGAAAGAGTGCTCCAAAGCTGATCTTTGCTAATTCGTGCTCATCCCACACACAGGAACAGAGCAGCTTTTCCCCTCTCCTGTCTTTTTCCAGAAGGTGTCACTGTAAGGCAGTGATGGTCAAAATTTCTGTAGATTTAAAGATAAATGGGTGAAAATGACTTAATGGCTCATATTTTCTTGCAATGATTATTAACTCCTAATAAATCAACATCAAACAGTTTAAAACATTAGGAACAAGAAATAGGAGCATCAAAGTTTCTTCATAATTTGAATTTACAATCTGTCTGAGAACATGTCATCCCAAAGAAAATTCAGCTGCTCAGGTTATTAGTTCAGTAGCTGAGAGTTTGAAATTACCAAAATAACTGAGTAGTTTTAAAGCCTACTCTTTTAATGATCATATTCTCTGTGCGCACACCGGGGTACATCTCAGAAGCACATGTGCACCAGTGGATGCAACTTCATAATGAACAGCTGCAAACAAAAATATATATTTTTTGAGGTATTCGGTGGTTTGTGCAAACCAGGTATGTGGTTTGTTTGCAGACCTCAGCTTCCACTGGGCTGTAGGTCTCAGCACAACACACTGGAGGCCCTTACAAAATGAGTGGGTGACACAGATTTGGGAAATGTTGCTGATGTGGGTAAGAACTGGAATGTAGTGCTACAAGGGTAGATAAGTGTGAGGGCTCCACCATCTGAAGAGGTTATACATATTAAAATTAAATGCAAAGGCTCCACCTAGGAAGCCTAAGTCAGAAGTGCTTTGGCAGACAACAACTGGAGAGAAGAAAACTTGAGTTATGGTGGTTACTAGTGAGCTGCTGGTATAATCTGTCATTGAAAAATTTAAGTATGGCCTAGAATAAAACAGAAGAGTTGTTTCCAGAGAAGCCAGAAGGGCTTTAGCCCTTCTGAGCCTGGATGAGCACTCACCTGGAAAGCTGCACCCAGCTCTGGTTCTTTGCCTTGGGAGGTGATGAGTGTGGTCTGGAAGTGTAAAAGCACTAGCATGCCTGGGGAAGCCATCTGTAGCATGCCAGAAACATGATCTAAGGTGCAGGAAAGTGTCGGCACAGAACTAGTGGGAGGAAGTGGCTATCTGAGCTGGACTAAATAGAGACTATATCAGGTCCTTAATTATAACACAAGACTCGAGTTAACAGTTCAGGAGAGACTGTGTCCTTCCTGTGTCTCCATAAGATAATAATGTGTAAGTGCTGGATCATTTCTTCCTCTCCCACCTGCACTCTGCATTAGGTGGGCCACCCTAGAAGTGATGCTACGTGAGATATCTGTCTTGATACCACGAGCATAAAGCTTTATGTAATGTTCTTGGGGAGGAGGGAGAGGAGAGCAGCTGTTCTGCTGCATACCCTGTGCAGACATTGACATGATGCTGGTTTACCAACAAGGAAACAAGGTCTCTGTGCTTCTGCCATTCTAGCAGACTTCACCTGATGCTTATTTTGAAACTGAATCTGTAAGATAGGACAGTCTCTTTGCTGTGGTCATGGTGGTCTTCCTACAAGAACTCTGTCTTGTGAGAAACCAGTCTGGCAGGAGCAATTTTGGGGCACGAGTGAGTGGGTGAACTCATGGGGTTCCTTTGAGTCCAGCGGGGAGAGATATTCCCATGCAAAATGCAGTGTCCATGGCAGTCCTGTTTCCACTTTGTGCAGACTTGGTTTGTGGGCCCTTTGGAGTGAAAAGCTGACCTGAAAAAGAGGCACAAAGCCATAATTCTCCTTTGGTTTCTGCTTCCCCAGGACAGCCATCAGAGTGGAGAGAGGAAGGGAGAGCAGGAGAGGAGAGGGAGGGAGGGAGGCAAGGCAAGCATCTGAGGTATGTCCCTGAAGGACCCTACCAGGGCAGATTTTCAAGTACTCAATTTTACAGCACGTTCTTCGCAACAAATTTTCTATTTAACCGATGTGTTGACAAATCAATCCTGATCTGAATTTGTACATTGCTTTGATTCTTTCAGGCAAGTCTTGGATATGTAGCCAGATTCTTAATATAGAAGCAACTGGAAGTAGGTCATTTCCGCCCTTCAAATACCATTAAAAAGCTCCACTGTGCTATGGAAGAAAGGGAAAACTTTTCCCTGTCTTTTCATCTTCCTAGGTTTCTGCTGTGCAAAGCACTCTATGAAAATAAATTGGCATCAAATAAAAACTGTTATTTCCTTTTTTCCTTCAATTTTACTCTTCATCAGGACACTTTTAATTAAATCCATCTATTTAGTTTGTGGGATTCCAGTAATGTACCTTCTCATTATACCATAAATAATGGCGAAGTAAGAATCTTACGACTATTACTTTTAAATCAAAGTTATGGGTTTTCTAATGGATTCCATAATACAGATTTCAAAGTTTACAGTAGTTTAACCATAGACAAACATTGTATCTTTCCCTCCTTTGTAATTCAGCTGCTCTTTATTTTCTTCTGCAGCTTCATATGGTTTAAACATCTGGACCTTCGGAGCCGTTCCATGCCTGCTTGCCTTATTAGAGGGTTTGGTGCTGGAGCCTCCAACTGAATGCCAGAGACCTTCCCTTTGTGTTCCTCAGTGACGTACACAAGAACTTTGAGGTGGTGTAAGAACAGAGGGATTCGTGGCTAATAAATACTTCATCTAAATGGATGAGTGTTTGAGCTGGGCTGTTAGCTTAATTCTAACCATAAGGAGCAATAACCGCAGCATACTTTGGGTGGGAGAAGAAATCAATCACTGTCACTTTTCAGCAAAGGAAAACGAGTGGAGAGGGAAGAAGCTGGGGTAGATTTTAGCTTTTGGAAACTGGGATGCAAGCTTTTCATCCAGGCTAAATCTCTTCTGGGTTGCTGGTGTTCCTAACTGCCATCTTATAAATATTTTTTCAGTGGTAGCTTTGCTCCTATTCTTAGGTAAAATAGGATGATTAATGTGTGTATTCTGACCAAGGCCAGCTACAGCTACATTCTTTGATTGTGTTAGATCAGAGGAAGACCCTCACCCATATTGGTCCCTGGGTGCATAGGGAGATTTCCTGCAGTAACTCTCTTTATATACCAGAACTGACATACCTCTGTCATGTTCTGAAGTTTCTTTCAAATTATTCAGCTTAGGGAGAAGTCTTGTGACTCCTGTCACAAGCTAACATGCTGCTGTATCAAGTGTCTCATAGTTTCAGAAGCTTTTTTCTCACGGTAATTTTAAGCTTCATTTACATCACCATAAGTAGGCAATGAGAAGATTTGCTTTTAAATCATCATAGGTTTATCAGGGTGAGTGACTACTGACAGAATACTTTCTGATGTGGAAATTATTTGCTCTCTTTAGTAAGTTTTGCATTCACTGTTTTATGCATTGGGGGTGAGCTCCTGACCCTGTAGATGCCAGGGGAAGTTTTGCCCTTGATGGCAGAATTTCAAAAAATCACCTTCAGTCTTCAATACAGTCTGTCTCCCCACAGCCCCCATTTCCCTGACAACCTCCTCAGCATTTCTATGATTATTAAAAACCTCATTGACACTGTCCCTTCCTATTTGGTTTTCAGACACTATGTGCACCCAGGGAAATCTCGTTTTCATCAGCAGCATCACGGCTGTCACTGGCATGGGGAAAGGGCAGCTCTGACACTGCATCGCTGTCTGTGCCCATTACCAATGGAGGAAAGAGATCTCCTATATCTTATTCATCTAGAGGGGAGGTTTTTTCAATTGCAAAGCTTCAGCCTCTTAACCATCTCCACCATAGATGTTTTTTCTTGCAGACACGCTCTGCCACTTTGAAGTAGCTGAGTTCTTGTAAATAAAATGTGTTTTCCTCTTTATTCTAGAAAAGTGCTGCCACTCAGGTGAATTGCTACTTCTCTTAAATTTCTCCCACAGCCCAGTATGTTTGAGAGCCAACTCACTCATATAGCAATACACAAACAAGAATTAAATGAGATGGGCATTTATTCTGTATTTTCTCCTAATCATTATTACTTTATGCATGTCAACTTCAGATTTATACCAAAGTCAGTTTTGATAGAAGGAAAACTGACAGAATCGATCACGATCTCCTAATTAAACTCTTTAAATCTGCTGTTATTTTTTTCCCTTTTTTTTTACAACTTTTCAAGTTTTAGTTGCCTCATCGGGTTGGGTATGTTCTGCTTGTACATTTTATAAAAGCATGGATGACAATCCTGTGCTGAAATCATCATAACTGGTTTTGCCATTCACTTCAGTGGAGCTAAATATCTTTTTCTGCATCCACAGAAAAATCATAATATCTTTTGATAATGCTTTTTATTTACAAAAGAAAAAAATTGAAGAAAAATGCTTATAGCTTCTAAAGGCAGTAAAAATAAATGGTTTCATAATGTCATTTCCATCCCCCCCTCCACCCAAGCAAAAAAGTATTTTCTAAATAGAACTTTTAAATTTATTTTTTTTTTTTTTCACTTCTAATTTCAGCCTGACTATTAAAAATGTGATTGACTGAATGGTTTCTTATTTTTTGTTGCCTTTTTTTTTTTTCTTTTCCATTACAATTTCTTTGAATCTTGCTTCTATTTTCAGTTTGGTTGAGGGTCATTTTGTCTTCTTATTGGTTTCCATTTTCATTTGCTTATGCATATCTTGTCTCTGTATTTATACATGCATATATATTGTTTTCTATTGATCTGTGTATCTCTCCATCACGGAGATGATTCCCTTTCCTTTCCTCCCCTATCATCTCTCCTGTCCTTAATACTGCTGCTCTGTTACTGAGGAGGTGACTGGAATCTCAAAATATACTTAAGAGCGTCCTTTTACTTCTCTTTTCTGAAAAGCTGAGATTGTTATTATCACCATCTAATACGCAGCTGCTAAGGAAGGACAGCTAAGGACTGACAGCAATACCTATTAAAAGCAAATGGACAGTGTAAAGCACAACTCCTATGCTGGTGTTAATAATGTAGGTGTCGGAGGAAGTGAAGACCAAGTGAAGACCAACTTAGTACTGGAGAAACTCAGCATAAGGTGGTGCTCCAGTGGACAGCTGGTGTGTAGAAATCCAGTAGAAACCTGAGAGAAACCTGGATGGTTTTACTGGGCCTTTTGTAACACGTCTGTGTATGCAGAACCAGTAATTTGCTTTGATAACTGTGAAGCTTTAGGTAAATGCAGGGTAGGCAAGATTTGCAATAGTAGTTCAGTTGAAATTTTGGTAGACATGCAGAGGATGGAGAGCTACAAATCTGACCTAACCCCTGGGAGCACACCTTATGCAACAGCTCCCAGTGATGTCTGGCAAAAAGGCATTCTTGGTTGCTTGAGATGATGACTGGGTGTGCATCATAATCTTGTCTGGTTTGACTAAACTCCTGACAATAGCCTGCCTTCTGCTTAACGATATTTGAGATCAGGAAATTAGACTCGTCCTTGCCTTAGTTCTTTGAGAGTTTTATTTCTGGCATGTGATTTCTAGGGTTCCTGATACACAGTAATGTCGTAAGATACATATTCACATGCTGGTGGTGCGGGTGTGTTTGGGAGAAGGGGGTTGAGCAGTCTTATGAATAATAGCCAGAAGTCAGAAGACTTTTTTAGAAAGTGGGAGATTTAGATCCTAAGCACTTTTCGGCTCTGAAGGGCTTTAACAGCATTGTACACATGAAATGGATAATCTGCACTTGGAAGAGTACTCTAGTGATCTCCTCTAAAGTATCCTGATAGAGTCTACTCTCTTCTATCAGTGGTGTTTTGCTTCATGTAAGTTATCTAAATATGTTTTGAAACATAGAAAAAAATTACTTTCCAGCCCAATAATTAGGTCTATCACCTTGGGAGATAGGAAAGCAGATTTCTGATCTGTGATTATTTCCAATTATTACCTTGTATTTTAAGACAGAGTGAGGAAAAGCAACATGAGATTGAGGGTACCCTCTCCAATACCAGTCTACAACTTCATTTTTCAGATATTTATTAAGGAACTGTAGATTTTAGATATTTATTAAGGAACTGTAGATTTAAAACTCCTTAAAAAAATGGAAACAAAGTCCTTATAGGTGTGGGCATTATTTTACTTGTTGAGCTATTAGGGGAAACCGTTAATCATTCTCCTTAAATCTAGTTTTGTTTCTGACACTCTTACTACAGACACTTTGAAGGAAGTACTCTCTCTAAATCAAACTTTTCTTTCAGTCTGTGACACTTTCTTAAAAAAATTTTTTTTTCTTTCAGTCAAAATATCATTTTAATTTCTAACCACTCTGCACTGTTTTGTTTCCTTCAAATCAGTCATCGAACTGAGAAAAGCAATTATTTGACCTTTTCTGCTTATTTGTCTAAGTCATTCACTTCTTGCCATGATAAATGAAATGAAGACTAACTGCTTTGAAAAATTTTATGCTTTCTGGTACACAAATAGAAGTGGCTGATCAGACTAAGTCTGCTCTTATTCTTGAAATAGTTCTTAACTGGGAACAATCGGCACAGTGGTTGATGTGTCAATGTGTTTGCTACTGAAGAATAAATATCTCCATGCCTACACTATAAAACATTCTCCCTTCTCCAACCACCCAAGTTCCCTCCTGAGCATTATCACTGACCAGGCATGGTTGAAACACATCAGCACTGAGAGATGTAGTTGATTATGTCAAAAGGGGAATCCAAAGCACATACATAAAAGTTGTCTGTAAACACTTGTGATGTGGAAATAAACCTGAAGGCTACTTCTTCTGGCACATCTCCCATAAATGACCATCACTCACCTCTTCCAACTAATTTATTAAAACTATTTGGCAGTATAATCTTGACAGTCTTTCAAATCAGTGTCATTAGTTTCAGAAGCACCAGCTCCCTTACAGTAATAAGGAAATAGATCTTGGCACCCAAATTACTTCTGCTTATTCCACACTGGATCAAGTGACTACTTCAACTAATTCTCTTGTAATTCATGAGTTACTACATACTTTTTAATCCTGTTATGAAGAGAATAGTGATTATTTAGTTAAGGAGCTCATTGGAAAAATGATCTAAAGTGTGCTCTGAATCATTAAACAAAACCTATAATTGAATTATGTAACACTTGGCAGAAATTTCTGTGCTTGTTCCAGTGGGTCAGCAATGAATATCAGTTTCAAATGTATTTAACTTTGGCTACAAGGACAAAGAAGGATGTTATTCTTTGTCAGTGTTTCTTATTTTTCCCCATGTTACCACTGAATTGAATAAAAAATTTTGGGATTGGATGGATTCTAAAAAAATTTTTTTTTTAAAAAAATTGTCATCCAGTTGTAATTCTTTTGAGCAAACTGAAGCATCTGTCAACTCAGCTTGATGACACAGCTTGACTATTGACCTGCTGACCAGATGTATCCCAGCACTTAGTGCAGTTGAAAAATCAAAGCTTTTATTGTATTTTTCTTTTGAATATATAAACTTTATTGTTTTGGAATATAGAAAGTGATGTACTGTTGCTCTCTCCAATCCCATTCCTCCCAGTTCCCTGAAGAGATTGGTTGTTCTACTGAAAAATCTGCCTGCCTTTTCACCAAGCATCCAGCAAAAGTCAAGATAATTGATTCAGCAAAAGTCAAGACGCTTGAGGAACATTTCAGAGGAGTGATGGAAATCTGAAGCCCAGTGGTGAGCGTGTTTTGAAAAGATCTGACCAGTCTTGCAAGAAGAAGATTTATCTACTTATCTGGTAACAAATCATGAATCAAACCCTGTTTTAAATTTTGTTCTTCTCATAAGAATATTGCAGCACCAAGTGACAGGACAGACCATGACGACTGATGCTTTAAATGCCTATTTTCAACATTGTAAAAATTGTAGGGTTTTCTTTTTACCCATTTCTTAATTCTGAAATTGTTTCTGGAATATTGAGCCCTCTACTGCACGTTACCTAGGTAGATAAAAGGGAAATTCAGACCTTGTGTTAATGCAATAGTTAATGCTTAGCTATACATCTTCAGCAATATTATATTAAGTATAGGAAAACAAAACAGTGTTCAAACTAGCAAAAACTGTATTTTTTTTTCACACATTGCTCTTAGTGCTTTGAAAAAACAGTTTCATAAAGCTGAAAACAATTAAGAACTAAATCATTTGGGAGAAAGCATTTAAATGGAAAAATGTGAATGATAATTGGGAGCTGCTTAGGAATATTTTACCAAATGCTCCAAAAGCCACAATTGAGAGAGAAGGCCATATTGGCTTTTAAAAAAATACCAGCCAAACAAAACAAAACAAAAAATTGGCTTGAAGGGAAAGTGGAAACAGATATGAAACACCAAAAACAACCCCCAAACCCAGGGAAAATGCAAATATATATAAAAATGGAAGCAAGGCAAATTTGATATTGATATGAGTCAGAAGGTAGAAATCATTCAACACCTGTTAAAGGAAAAAAAACCAACCAACCCACAAAAAGAGAACTCCAGATAACTTCTGGAGTGTAAAAGGGAAGTTTTAAAATATGCTAAGAAATCTTACACTTGTATTGCTTCGTTGCTAAAAAAGTGGTAGAATTGTCTATCGTGTCACAAAGAGGCAGAACTGCTCAGTAAGTAGTTACGTCCTGAATACAGAGAAAGAGCCAAGAGATATATTCACACAATCATCCAGTATTTAAGAAGGACATCAAATACATACCTTTCAAACTACGTATTTTTAAATCAGGTTGCTTGATAAACCTCCCTCTAAATATTTGTTCTCATCTGCAGCTGGGAAAAATTAATCCCCTACCAGTATTTTAAAAGATCAAGTGGGGGAACCCAATAGCTGGAAGAATTGTGGAAAAGTGCTGAAGAACTTTTACAGGAAAAATGAAAGGAGGTTCCTAGTGTCAGCATCAATTGACAGATTTACAGAAAAGAGCTTTTTATATTTTATTAAAAAAAAAAAAAAGAGTTAAGTTTAATTGATAAAGACACTGGCACCAAAGTATTTTGGCATTTGGCATTCTGATCAAAACATGAAAGGGACAATCAGTAATATAGAATAGATTAAAACCTCAGCATGTAAGCATCTTGGGGAGCTGTCATTAATGAAGCTAGGTGATTCTTGGCTTTTACACTGGTAACATTTTCATTGCTAATACAAAAGAAAATATGAAAATTATTTCTGATAGGGTTTTCAGAGGACACTGAGACTGGGTGTGAAGGAAATCATACTAAAGGAAGGGCTCAGAGTACTGATGCAAAAGGAGATAAAGTAATTTATTTTCATATGGGAAGATCATTCATCCAGGAATAAAAAGTTAGAGCAATGCAATGGAGGAGCTAATGACTGTGCAAAAGTGGTGACAATCCTGTGAGTGGACTCAGAGGATGGATCTTCTGAGAAGTTTGGTTTGGGCTTTTTTGTCTAGCAACAAAAGATTTATTAGTATGTCTAGCAAGTATAGTGATAGGTTGTCTACTGCTGCAGTTCAAGGCAAGCCTGTTTTGGTAACTAATTTTGGCAGTCCTGCAGTCTGTGAGGGTCAGGCTAGATGGTTCCATACAATCTATGAAGCTGTAAAGAAAGAAATGGCCATCCAAACCAGGAAATCCCTGGGGAAGGGGAAGAGATCTACCTAGGTCTGAAAATATTGCTGCAGATGTCACAACTCACATAACATTTGGAGAGTTTTATGCTAATGTAATCCATCTCTGCAAAAATGACACATCTGTTTCCACTTTCTGTTCCCTATATTATCTTTGTAACATCACTGTAGACTCCATCTGGAACTGATATTTTCTTTAACTTTTTTAAAACAGTGTTTCTGATAAAATCTGGCATTGTAACGATTTGAAGGCAAGGATAAGCCTGAAAAATGGAACATTTTCTGTTTCCTACCCATGTAACTATGGTTCTTCCCTCTCTGCTGGTACACATGGTAAAGATACATACAAATATGAATGCATTTATGCTGCCTGTGTACTGTGAAGAAAAAAACCCAATCAGATTAAGAAAATAGATTCTTGCTTTTTATTAATGACATGCATACTAGTACTAAAAGAAATTTAAAAAATGTGCATGTGGAAAAGCATTTTAAATATTAATAAGTGGGATTTCTGACTTAGTAGTATTAAGAATTTTTTTTGCTGTTCCTTATTTTTCTTACTTATGTTTTAAAATCTTTCTTGGCTTTGTTGAGAATGCAGGTTGCTTGGGCTTGGTCTTATTTCACTGCAGTTTAAAGGAATTTTGCCACTGACTTCAGTAAGAGCCAGCTCTACTTTTACTTTTGCTTTGCAGCCTCTTTTAATTTCCTTTACTGTATACATTTGTCCAGAGGTAATACTTCCAATCCTGTTATGGAAAGATCCTTTTTAAATTTCAGCATTTAACTATTTCAGTGAAAGTGTGATTTTTTTTGTGTGTGTGTGTGTGTGTGTTTTGATCATTAATACTGGTGGAAGTATTAAATTGTATCGTCAAGCTGTATATATATGCATTTAACTGGGGAAATATATATTTGGAAATCTAGAAAGGTTCTTGGTTAATAATGAGTGATCCTTGGTGTGTCTTATTGCGCTAGGAAAAATGAATAAATGTGATTACGGGAAACCTGTTTATTCTCATATTATGTTTTCCCTAGAGGTCCCAGTACAAAGCCTACCGAAGTCAATGGAGGCTTGGAGTGCAAGCATTCTTCCAGTGCCTTTGGTTTAGCAATAACAGTGATTTATTAATCTACAGTTGCTAGACTAGGGTGGATATCTTTCCAGGAAAAAATGAGCACTAATGTTTTGCTCAGGGAAAAGGAGGAAAAGAAAAGCAATTTTTTAAAAATTTTTTTTTTAAAGAAATAAATCCCTTGATTCTCCTTTAAAATGAGAGAGAGCTAATCAGGAGAGTTTTCTTGTAACTTACCAATCCATATCTTTTTCCTGGCTGGCTAGTCAGGCATTTCAGGCTATTTGCTGGATAGGAAATGAAAGAATAAGTAATACAAATCATATGACAAAAGTTTGAACATGGAGTAAAAGAGGGCAACTTCAAGGAAGATTAGTTTTTTCCAGGTTCATAGCTTAGTTTAATTTAGATGTTTTTATGGAGGAAGAGAAGTGAAATATTTCTCGGTGTCACATGTAGTTATAACAGAACTATCTCTGGACTTCTCTTTCTTCTTTTGTTCCCTTGTGCTCCTGTTTCCTGCCTCAGGTTTGGGAAGGAAATGTACTGCAACTCCAACACAAAGACCTAGTCCTTTACAGTGTACAGGAAAGGTCTGAGAACTTGTTAACTGCTGTGGCCTGGCAATATCCTTTCTCTCCTTACAAGAGCTGGCAAGACATAACTCATCCTTATGACGACACTACTGCTTTTTCCCAGTAACTTATCTGTGTGACGACAATATTCAACAGGTATTTTTTCTGGTAAAAGCCAACTAGTATCTTGAAGCCATGGTCATTCTTCAACTTTTCTCTCAAAGACAGAGAGGATTTTAAAGTGTTTTTTCAATACTTAGCCAATAATAATGCCATCAATCCACCCTGTCCATCTAGGACTGATATCTACTCTCTCCCTTCCCCTATTCTAGGTATCTGCTTGTCTAATCTGGATACCTATCTATCTAACCTAGATAGATAGATAACTAAGAAAAAGAAATCACAATGGGAGGGCCTATTTTAACAGCTTTTAAAACATCACAGAGAGCACTCTATACTACAGTTCATGGGGCTATTTGACCCTTAAAAATCTGTCTTTCAGGGAATACTAAGCATAGAAGGTAAAGTTCCAAATACTTCACAAAGACAAAAAGAGCTCAAAAAGTAATCCTTCAAAGAGTGGGAAGATTTCTGTTGACTTTAGAGAACACTAGAGCAGCTCTAGATTGTTCAAGTGAACAAGGCAAAGTGGGTGTGTATACATACACGTAATATTAATCCTGTATGTTAACAACTACTCAGTAATCAAGAATGTTGTGTGATTCCCTGGTAAGCTACTGGGTGTATGCATTTTTCCCTTTTATTTTTAAATTATTATTTTTATTATTACTAAGAGGGCCAGCCCATCACAATGAGCCTCCTGTAAATAAACTGTCAGTGTATGAAAATTGTATTTTACCAGAACTGGAGTTTAAGCTAAAGAGGCAAAATCTTAGGGCTAGAATTTAGTAATATTTATAGTCTTATGAAGATTTTAAAAAGCTCAGCTGGGAAAAAATTGCATAGTCAATGGTTCACTTTTTTTTACCAATTTAAAGCAGACTTAGACTGAAAAAGTCTGATCATTGTCAACATGGAGTAAGTAAACTGGTTCTGCAGTAGTAAGGTAGTTGCAGAGATGGACCCATCACAAAACCTGCCCTCCCTAGGAGGGAGATGAAAAATAAAAGTGAAGGTAAATAGGAATGAACTGAGCGTACTTTACATCTCTACTTTGTGCTGTTCAAACAATGAAAAGCATACTCACTGCAAGTGGGAATCTGTTGTCTTTGATCAGGGCTCATGAGTGTGAATTTCCTGTAAAGCTCATTGTAATTGCCTTTGTTTAAATGCAAGAAGTTTTTAAAGAATTTATCAAGTTTGCTGGAGACCATTTCTGATTTGTGAAATGAAACAATCTGAAAATATTAAGTGTTTTTAGGGTTTAAGCAAAACTGACCCATGGAAAGAGAATGCATTATTACTTTTGTACAGTCAGGATTGTGTTGAACTTGACTTGGGCACTGTATTAAATTATCTGTTTGCTTTTTTTTTTTTTTCACCACTGAAATGGAACTGACAACTTGATGTAAGATTTTCCCATTTGCAGAAAAGACAAAGAGATTATCGATAAAGCTTGGGTTTACTTTTGATTTATTTAATACTTCTTATGTTAAAAAAAAGTTAGTTTCAAAATGAAAATGCTTTCTCAGCAAAATGCCAAAAATGCTTTTCTGTTTGAAATATTTTGTCAGGCTAAACACAAATTTTCAAAATCTTTGACTTTCACAGAAACTAGATTCTTTCATACAACTTACACAACTTGTCAAAAAAATTAACCCAGTACAAGTCTTAATTTGCACTGATATGAGTGTGAGAGGAGAGTTGGGCCACATGTTCTTCTTTGCTCATTCTAAGCCTTTTTATGGTCTCCAATTTCAGTGCAAGCATTTCAGTTTGATATATCCACAGATCTCCTCTGAGATCAGCCAGCTAGAAACATTTGGAAAGGTGGTGGTGTGTGTGAGTGTGTATGCATGTGCACCTTTGGAGATTTTATTTGAGGCTATGGCATAAAATTTCATCAAATTTTATATAAGCCATTTAGTTTTAGTGGAAGCTCTGACCACTGACAGAATAAAATAACTTTCATTAATCAAATGTAGAATGCAGAGAATGACTTAACAGTGAAGTGTGTTCGTACACATACCAGTGTGCTAATTTTCCCCATGTTTTTCCTCCCAACCCTAGAACACTCAAAAGATTGATGTTGATAAAGGCATAAAGGCATCTCTTTCAATAGATATGAAACCCACAGGTTCACTGTTTTTGTTACTTAATCCTACTTTGGAAATTTTCAGAAGGCATCGGTTATGGAAATCATCAAAAGCAAGAGCTGTGGCATTACAGAGAAAGATTTCTTGTTTAAAATAAATGAGAATGGTCATTCAAGGACTACCTTAGTAACATTCATCTCTGAAGGGTCAAGAAATCATGATGCAATTTCATAGACATTGCAAAATTGATTTTTACTAAAAAATAAATAACAATAATAAGAAATAGCTCCTCTCTAAAATAAGAATGATAATGAAACTCATGCTAGTTGAAATAGATTAGACAGTAGCAACAGAGTCAAATATCAAGATATTGGCAAAGCAAGATGGAAAGAAAAGACTAAAAGAAAGACCTGGACTCATTCCCTGTTCTGCTGTTGGACCACAGGAAAATCTCAACTCCCATAAAATCAACGGGATTTTATACTGAATTCAGTTGATCCTGGTTTGCTTTTTGTTTTATTTTCCCAATCTATGATGCATGAAGAATTTAAATATGTGTCTTTGCATACATTCAGCGAAAAAATAATGACAGTAGCTAACCCCCTGATGTTGATTAGTCAGCTCATTATCTGTGTGGAAAAAAATTACACAAAAAAAGAAATTAAAAACACCCAATGACTTTAGGAGCTTGCTGAATCAGGAAATACAGATTTGAATGGATTTATTATAATTAATTAGGCTTACATATTCCAAAATATATAAGCATCCCAAGTGTTTTTAAAAGAGTCTTTGAATATCATTGCATGTGCTGAGGCTGGAGTTTCAGCCATAATTCTGGATTTCCTCTGCCTATGTATATACAAGCCAGAACACTGACATTGTTTTTGTAACATTTCTGGGTGCTTGACTATGTTTTTTACAGCATTTAGTCGAACATAGACAGGTCAGAATGCAAGATCAGCCCCTCTTCCTCCTTATTTCTTGTATGGCCTGTGTCAGCGGGATGGGCACAGTATGAGTTTTGCCATGTGGCTTTTTCATGTTTCCTCCAAAAAGCACTGCTTCTCCTGTAGTCTTCTGAAGATAAATTACTTGCATTTCCTAAGGTTTGGGCTTATTACTGTTTGACAGTGGATAGAAGATGCTATTGCATATGACCTTTTTCTTCACAGTAGTCTTTCTCAGCTCTTCAAAGTGTTTTCTTTGGAGCCTGCTGCTAACTCAGAGGAAGCCAGTCAGCCAACCAAGAGCTGATCCAGTATCCTTCGGCTTCTTTGTGCAATCAAGAATCAAGTGTCACTGATTGTGCTTTTACTACAATGATGCACCATGATAAGCTCTGGGCAAGAAAAGGAACAGAAAGTATTTATTTTCACCAGCTCTGAACATTATATTCTTGTCTGGTGAAAATTTTTTTGGCCTTCATTCTTCAGAAACTTCAAAAAGGTTGTAAAGGTGATGGATAGGAAAGACTTGGAGATGTGTTACGTGTTTAAACTATATCCCTTCTCACACAGGTGGTTTTGGTTGTAATGGAGAGCTTATGTCATACCATAGCTGCTTGGGTATTCTCAGCAGTAGATTTGCTGTGATCTCATGACTTCTGACCAGAAGTCACCCCTCTATTGTGACCCCAGGAGGTGTGATAGGATCCATCCTTCCAAGGATCATCACTGGTAATTCCTTTCCAAGGTCAGCATATCTCCTTTCTGCCTGTTACAGAATGTTAATTTCACAACCTGTTCACTAGCGAAGCAAAGGAAAAACAGCTGCTACAAGACCATCAGCATTATAATTTCAGTTTATATCAGGAGTTAACTTCTGAAACACATCTCCTGTTATGCCAACTTTTTGCAGTTTTTTTTCTCCAAGACTGCATTACAATGTGGACCAAACGAGAGCTTTCAGGTCAAAAGATGACATCCAGCCAGGCTCTTCATGTACTCACACCACTTCTGACTCATAGGGCCAGACTAGAACCAGTCTGCAGTAAAATCTGCTGTATTGAGCAAAGTGGAAAAGCTGGGTCCTCAGGAAAAACTTTTTCTTTCTAAAGATATGCTCCTATTACAATCCACCACTTACTGATGCAGATACAGATAGTATCTCAGTTTCTTGTTGTGAACATAGATATAAACTGGTGTTTGCTGGAAACTGGTGACTGAGCAGCTTTGCATGATGGTATCTTCTACACACAACTTTCCTCCAGAGCTTGACCCTACTGTATCCACCACCTAAGCATGGATGTGTCCCTCCTTGTCTGCTTCTCGTGACTCAAAGTGAAGGCTACAGCTTCCTTCCTGCGTGACAGCAGACTGACCAGCTGCCGCACTTCTTTGCTGATGGATTGAAGTGTTTTCAGGCCTGAAGTTGCATTCCTTTAAGCTGCTATTGATGTATGCAATCTTTACTAGGCAAGAATAAAGGGATTTAAGGGAAGAAAGAATAAAAGTGAATTGTCAAAGGAAATCCTGCTATTGGTTTCCACTATTTCCTTCTATTGTTGAATGTCGCAGATGCTGAAGTAAATTTCTACTGAGACAGGAATCCCACATTAACTATTGTCATCCATGTTTGGTCATGGCCAGCAGTTAAATCGTTCTTCCTTGTCATTTGAACAGCCGGAGCATAGAGTGGTATTTCAGACATTTTTCTGAGTAAGTACACATAATACTTCCCACAGGTCACTGTCCTCTGAAATGGACTAACAGTTTTGAAATAAAAATATTGATCCTTCCATAAACTCTTTGGCAGCTCCCATGGAATTGCATAGAGCAGGATGCCTGCCAAAACAAATGACTTCTATAAGTGCCATCTTTTTGGTTTGGGTTTTTTTTTGCCCCTTCCTTAAGTTTTTAGATCTATTTGAATGGAGCATATTTGAAACATTATACTGTTGATTTTGTTCCTGATGAGTTGTCTAGGAAATTTCTGAGAACTGCTTCCAACCCTGAAATGCTTCTCAAATCACTATCCCCTGAAGGCATAAATTCAGAGTGTGAGGCAATCTCTGTTGAGTTCTATGTCTGTAAAGGGAATCCATGGACTTCCTCCACTGACCAGACATGACATTATCCTTGCAGGCTTGGTCATATTTTCTCTGCTTGAACATGAATATCTTTTACTGGTGGAATGCAGGTCCTGAATGTTCACTCTGATCTGCAGTTCTGCTCACAAAAGGCACAGAAAAGATCCCTGTGAGAAAGCACTCAGAGAAAGAATCCAAGTAATAGGGTTAGCCATTAATACTTTAATTTGCACTAATACTGCAGATGCAATGAGTGGAAGAGTAGAAAGACAAGCAGCAATTCAACTCATAAAGTGATATAACAAACAGTGTCTTTAATAAGTTTGTTACTTAAGTGTACTGGGTTTGTGTGGCAAAATTCTGGTCGTGGGAGGGCTAGAGGGGTGACTTCCATGAGAAGCTGCCAGAAGCTTCCCCCATGTCCGACACAGCCAATGCTGGTTGGCTCCAAGATGGACCTGCTGCTGGCCAAGGCTGAGCCCATCAGCAATGGTTGTAGTGCTTCTGGGATAATATATTTAAGAAGGGGGAAAAAAACTGCACAAAGGCAACTGCAGCTGGAGAGAGGAGTGAGAATATGTGAGAGCAGTAACTCTGTAGACACCAAGGTGAGTGAAGAAGGAGGGGGAGGAGGTGCTCCAGGCACTGGATCAGTGATTCTTCTGCAGCCTATGGTGAAGACCGTGGTGAAACAGTGTCATGGTTTAACCCTAGCCAGCAGCTAGGCACCACACAGCCACTTGCTCACTCCCTCCCGGTGGGATGGGGGAGAGAGTTGGAAGAGTAAATGTGAGAAAACTTGTGGGTTGATATAAAGACAATTTAATAGGTAAAATAAAAGCTTTGTGTGCAAGCAAAGAAAAACAAAGAATTCATTCACTACTTCCCATCGGCAGGCAGGTGTTCAGCCATCTCTAGGAAAGCAGGGCTCCATCATGCATAACAGATACTTGATACTTCTAGCCTGGCTGCACAGGCAGGTTGTCCACCTGCAGCCCGTGAAGGACCCCAAGCCGGAGTGGGTGGATACCCAAAGGAGGCTGTGACCCTGTGGGAAACCCACATTGGAGCAGGTTTGCTGGCAGGACTTGTGATCTGTGACTTGTGACTTGAGGACCCGCGCTGGAGCAGTCTGTTCCTGAAGGACTGCACCCCGTGGAAGGGACCCATGCTAGAGCAGTTTGTGAAGAACTGCAGCCTGTGGGAAGGACCCACATTTGAGAAATTTGTGGAGGTCTGTCTCCTGTGGGAGGGACCCCATGCTGGAGCAGGGAAACAGTGTGAAGAGTCATCCCCCTGAGGAGGAGGGAGCGGCAG